>NC_142814.1:47877577-47915929 GCF_049724085.1 Artemia sp. Qi Xiang Cuo
ACAAGGCAAAATGATATTGTGGATATGCTTTTAAACACAAGTTTAGAAATTTAGGTCTTTTTTTCATGAGAAAGATGGTGTTCAATGATGATTGGTTACCCCCTAATGTCAAGATTGACATAAAGTTGCAAATAATACCAAAGACGAAAAGCATATTGAGCCTGTTGATGACACATCAGTAAAAATTATGTATGACTCAAAATGGAATAATGATTATTCTACTAATTACGAACTAAGAGAAGACAATAGCTACAATATCAAGAGAGAACATGGTGAACTATTTTATGGAACAGATTCAAAATGTCCAAAGTTGATCATTGATATTAATAATTTATCATAAAATATTTTTGTATTAATATTCTACATATCATTATTTCATTAAAAATATATTATGCATTAAATTGTCATGTGTTCATTATTTTTAGAGTATGCTACCATATCAAACGTTGAGAATTGCTATTAAAACATCAAAGATGTTAAAAAAGGAATTTGCATACATATATTGTCAGACACATGGGGTAACATTGACAAAATCTAGGTATCAGAATGAATAAATTCTTTATCAACATCCGTTGTTGGATATGTCATTATGTCATTATGAAAAATTGTAATTAAGTAAGTAAGTATGTAAGTAACAAACTCTTTCTTGAACTCACCTCTGGGATACACAATACAGAAATTTAATTCAGGAAATTATGAAAAAACAATTGAACAAATTCCTTATTAACATTCATTATCGATTGAAGTCGCTTCCTATACATACAATACAGCAATTTCACAAAATATAAGTATAAGAGTGATTAAATTCTATATCAACATCCATTTCTCGGATACATAGGAAAAGTTGACAAAATCTGTTAGAGTGAATAAATTTTTTATCAGCATCTTTTGTCAGATACATCGGATAAAATTGACAGAATCTAATTGTCAGAGTGAATAATTTTTTTTTATCAACATCCCTTAAATGCATTATCAACATCATTTGTCATATACATCGGAAAAATTGACAAAATCTAAGTAAAAGAAAGAATAAATTAGTTTTCAAAGTTATTATCGGATACATCAGATAACAGTCATAAAATTCAAGTTCAGTTCATTTTGACTTCATGTTTCGTTACATTGAATTTAGGTTCGACCTGTCATAGATGCCACTAGACCCTCTGACACACAGAATTATAGTTAGAAAGATATTCAAAAATTTGAGTTAAGTTCAGGTCACTTGGAGCTGCAACACATGGATTGGAATACGCAAACACCCGCCCAGACACACACACACGAGCAAAAAGAATTAAAAATTTTTAATTTTTTAAGGTTAATTTAGACGAGGTTACGTGCGCACACGTAACCTCGTCTAAATTAACCTTAAAAAATGAAATAAAGCTATGTCGACTTTGCATGTCTCTCTCACTATGTATGCACAGTCGCGGTGTACACTCCAAGTCTTTTTTGTTTTTTTTGGGTCTAAATCTACGTATTTGTATGTGTTTTTATCTTTCACACTCTTTTTGCCTGTGTGTTTGTGTGTGTCTGGGCGGGTGTTTGCATATTCCAATGCATGTCTGGCCACTCTAAGTGAACTTAAATTAATTCAACTTTTTGAATATCTCTCTCATTATGACTGTGTGTCTGAGCGGGTGTAGTGCCATCTATAATCGGTCTAACCTAAATTCAACGTAACGACGCATGAAGTCAAATTGAATTGAACTTGGATTTTATGACTGTTATCTGATGTATCCGATAATAACTATGAAAACGAATTTATTCTTTCTGTTACTTAGATTTTGTCAATTTTATCCGATGTATCTGACATTTGATGCTGATAATGCATTTAAGGGATGTTGATGAAAAAAAATTATTCACTCTGACACTTAGATTCTGTCAATTTTCTCCGATGTATCTGACAAAATATGTTGATAAAAAAAAATTATTCACTCTGATACTTAGATTTTGACAACTTTTTCCTATGTATCCGAGAGATGGATGTTGATATAGAATTTAATCACTCTTATACTTAGATTTTGTGAAATTGCTATATTGTCTGTCTAGGAAGCGCCTTCAATCGATAATGAATGTTAATAAGGAATTTGTTCAATTTTTTTCATAATTTCCTGAATTAAATTTTTGTATTGTGTATCCCAGAGGTGAATTCAAGATTGAGTTTGTTACTTACTTACTTACTTACTTACTTACAATTTTTTCATAATGACATATCCAACAACGGATGTTGATAAAGAATTTATTCATTCTGATACCTAGATTTTGTCAATGTTATCCCATGTGTCTGACAATAGACGTATGCAAATTCCTTTTCTTACACCTCCGATATTTTAATAGACATTCTAAACATTTGATATGCTAGCTTACTCTAAAAATAATGAACACATAACAATGTAATGCTTAATATATTTTTAATGAAATAATTCTATGTAGAATATTAGCAAAAAATATATTATTATACATTATTAATATCAATGATCAACTTTGGATATTTTGAATCTGTTCCAAAGAATATTTCACCATGTTCTCTCTTGATATTGTAGCTATTGTCTTCTCTTAGTTAGTAATCAGTAGAATAATCATTATTCCATTTTGAGTCATACACAATTTTTACTGGTGTGTCATCAACAGGCTCAATATGCCTTTCGTCTTTGGTATTACTTGCAACTTTATGTCAATCTTGACATTGGAGGAGGGGGGGGTAACCAATCATCATTGAACACCATCTTTCTCATGAAAAAAAGTCCCAAATTTCTAAACTAGTGTTTAAAAGCATATCCACAATATCATTTTGCCGTGTCGTGATTAATATATCAATAAATTGTGCGAATTTATTTGAACCACAACGTAAAAGCTTCTTGCAATAGTCTAATGATGGAGAATCAGTTTTCATTATATCGACAAGCATTCCCTGAGAAAGTATCTTCCTTTGACTAGACAGCTCTAGAAAATCATCATCTAGAATCAAACGGTTTTTCATAAACACTAGATTCACCATGATTCGCTCTTTCTTAAATCTATTCATTTTTTAGAATCCTAACACTCTCACAATCAACTTCAGACTAACCAGAATTTTTCTTCTACTCTAAAAATATACACTAGTCTACTATAGAAAGAAAAACCGGTCTAACCTAAATTTAACGTAACATGGCATGAAGCCAAAAGGAATAGAACTTGGATTTTATAACTGTTATCTGATGTATCCGATAAAAAATTTGAAAACAAATTTATTCACTCTAACACTTAGATTTTGTCAACTTTTTCCTATGTATCCAAGAAATGAATTTTGATACAGAATTTAATCACTCCTATGCTTAGATTTTGTGAAATTGCTGTATTGTCTGTCTAGGAAGTGACATCAATTGATAATGAATGTTAATAAAGAATTTGTTCAATTTTTTTTTATAATTTCCTGAATTAAATTTCTGTATTGTGCATCCAAGAGGTGAATCCAAGAAAGAGTTTGTTACTTACTTACTTTTTTACATACCTACAATTTTTTTTGTCATAATTACATATCCAACAACGGATGTTGATAAAGAATTTATTCATTCTGATAGTATTTTCGTGTTTTTTTTGCAAGCCATTCGTACTATACCTTAAACGCATTCAGATATTTTCTTGATACAAAATTATGTCCGACATATCCTACAAATGACGTTGATAAAGCATTTATTCAGTCTGATGCTTAGATTTTGTCAATTTTATCCGATGTATCTGACAGAGGATGTTGATAAAAAAAATTATTCACCCTAACACTTAGAATTTGTCAATAATATTCGATGTATCTGACAAAAGATGTTGAGAAAAAAATTTTTCACTCTGACACTTAGATTTTGTCAATTTTATCCGACATGTCAATTTTAACTGACGTATCTGACAAATGATGTTGATAATGCATTTATTCACTCTGGTACTTAGATGTTGTCACTTTTATCTGATATATTCGACAAAGAATGCTGATAAAGCATTTATTCACTCTGATACTTAGATTTTGTCAATTATATTCGATGTATCTGACAATAGATGTTGATATAAAAATATTTATTCACTCTCACGCTTAGATTTTTTCAATTTTATCCCATGTATTCGAGAAAGGGTTGTTGTTATAGACTTTAATCACTCTGATACTTAGATTTTGTCAATTTTATCTGACCTATCTGATAAATGATGTTGTTAAAGCATTTATTCAGTCTGAAATTTAGATTTTGTCAATTTTGTTTGATGTATCTGAGAAAGGATGTTGATAAAAAAATATTTACTCTGACACTTAGATTCTGTCAATTTTATCCGATATATCTGACAAAAGATGTTGATAAAAAAATTTATTCACTCTAACACTTAGATTTTGTCAACTTTTTCCTAAGTATCCGAGAAATGAATGTTAATATAGAATTTAATCACTCCTATACTTAGATTTTGTGAAATTACTGTATTGTCTGTCAAGGAAGCTATATCAATCGATAATGAATGTTAGTGAGGAATTTTCTCAATTTTTTTCATAGTCTCCTTAATAAAATGTCTGTACAGCGCAACCAAGAGGTAACTCCAAGAAAGAGTTTGCTAATTAATTACTTTTTTACTTACTAGCAATTTTTTTTTCATAATGAAATAGCCATCAAGGGATGTGGATAAAGAATTTATTCATTATGATAGCATTTTCATGTGTTTTTGCAAGCCATTCATACTATACCTTAATCGCATTCAGATATTTCATTGATAAAAAAAATTTTGTCCGACATAACCGACAAATGATGTTGGTAACTAATACATTTCAACTAAAGAAATCCAAAATGAACATTGAAAAATCAAGAGAATGCAACTGTGACAAGGTAAACCACGACAAACCACTACTGAAATATTCCAACTCTTGCATTTCAACGAAAGAAATCCAAATTAACTTTGAAAAATCAAGAGAATGTAATTGTGACAAGGTAAACCATGACAAAAAAAATTAACTTTGAAAAATCAAGAGAATGTTACTGTGACAAGGTAAAACACGACAAAACACTACTGAAATATTCCAACTCTTGCATTTCAACGAAAGAAATCCAAAATGAACTTTGAAAAATAAAGAGAATGTAACTGTGACAATGTAAACCATGACAAAAAACTACTGGAAAATTCAAACTTGCATTTCAAAGAAAGAAATCCAAAATGAACTTTGAAACATCAAGAGAATGTAACTGTGACAAGGTAAACCATAACAAAACACTACTGAAATACTCCAACTCTTGCATTTCAATGAAAGAAACCCAAAATGAACTTTGAAAATCAAGAGAATGTAATTGTGACAAGGTAAACCACGAAAAAACACTATTGGAATATTCCAACTCTTGCATTTCAACGAAAGAAATCCAAAATGAACTTTGAAAAATCAAGAGAATGTAACTGTGACAATGTAAACGACAACAAAATACTACTGAAATATACAAACTTGCATTTCAACGAAAGAAATCCAAAATGAACTTTGAAAATTCAAGAGAATGTAACTGTGACAAGGTAAACCATAAAAAAACACTACTGAAATATTCCAACTCTTGCATTTCAATGACAGAAACCCAAAATGAACTTTGAAAAATCAAGAGAATGTAAGTGTGACAAGGTAAACCACGACAAAACACTACTGAAATATTCCAACTCTTGCATTTCAACGAAAGAAATCCAAAATAAACTTTGAAAAATCATGAGAATGTAAGTGTGAAAAGGGAAACCACGACAAAACACTACTGAAATATTCCAACTCTTGCATTTCAACGAAAGAAATTCAAAATGAACTTTGAAAAATCAATAGAATGTAACTATGATTTTTTTTTGTTTTGTTTTAAGTATGTTTCATCTCATTCGAAGACATGCAAAAAAAAAGTTGGAAAAATATATCATGTTAAAAAAAAAATAATAAATAAAATTAAAAATAATCGAAAAAAAAATTCCAAAAAGAAATTGGGGGAGGGGGCCAAAAATTTGGAGGGGAGGGGGCGCCCTTCAAGTTTTGGGATAGGGGACCTTTGCGGGGTTGGTTTCTCTGCTGGTTAGGGTCATTGGTGCTTATGATCGTTTATGGTTCGTACTCAAATACACCTTACTACTTGATTTGCAAGGATTTCTAAGGTTTGTACTGAATTTCATTATTAAAATTATTTTCTTGCCATCTACATCTCTTTTAGTATCAACTTTTTAGTATACTATAACGTTAGACTCTATTTTTAACTGACAACACTGTTCAAACGCCACTTGTGTATTATACAGAACACTTCGAAGGAGTAAAGCTATCCATTATTAAAATTCTTTTCTTATCATCTACATCTCTCTTAGTATCAACTCTCTAGTATACTATAACGTTAGACTCTATTTTAAACTGACAACACTGTTCAAACGCCATTGACGTTACCTTAACTGCTATTCACTTTAACCCTTTTTCTCCTTCGTCATACGATCCAATTCGCAAATGTTATCTAGCTCTGTTTTTTTCCTATTATTCAAATAAGATCGTTCGTACAGTCCAATTCGCGAATCGCTTATCCCTTTTTGCAAATGTCAATCAAACAATTCTGATTGTAGCATCCACGAAAACGTGGAGTTGAAGCAAACTTGTGTAACAAGCTAGACTTCAGGAACCAGTGGGGAATTCCCGCTCGTACTGCTCGCTTTTTGCGATTTGCACGTTGAAAAAACATGCATATTCTTGTGAAATTGATACCAATAGCAAAAAACCAGTATGATTGTCTTATACAACCTTGACTATAGTTTCAAACCCTGTTTGGCCACTTTACAGGTATAAAAGGATTGGTCGCTTTTTGCAATGTGCACGTGAAACTGTAGTGTATATTCATGCCTCAGGCGTAAGTTTCCTTATCCCCTTTCAATGTCCCTTCCGGACCTTTAAATTTATTACTACTGATATACCATACAAGTGTAAAACCGTCGCCAAAGCTCTTTTATCAGCTGAATCAAACGCTTGCTCATATTCTATAAAACAGAGGAATAAGGGGATTTGACGACTCAGGTGCTCAATTATCAAACAGTTCCTGGTAACGAACTGTAACTAAGGAGCGACCCGGCTCAATGGTAACCGAAAAACTAAAAGACAGAATTTTGATACCAATAGATACATCAAAAGAATCAGATTTTAATGCTGATGTGAAATATATAAGTTTCATTAAGTTTAGTCTTACCCATCACAAGTTATCCACCTGAGAAAATTTGACTTATTTTGTAAAAAAAAAAGGGGGAAACAGCCCCTAAAAGTTTTAGAACCTTAATAAAACCTTAATAAGCCTATAAGAGAATACTACTGTAGAGGTTTCAAGCACCTATCTACAAAAATATGGAATTTTGCCTTTTTTGCCAGAAGAAAGATCACAGATGTGTGGTTATTTTATTTTTTTATTTAATTTTTTCTTTTATTTATTTTTTTCCCAGGGGTGATTGTATCGACCCAGTGGTCCTATAATATCGTGGGAAAGCTTATTGTAACGAAAATTAAAAGTTCTAGTGCCCTTTTTTAAGTAACCCAAAAAATGGAGGGCAACTAGGCCCCCTCCCACGCTCATATTCTTCCCAAAGTCACCCGATCAAAATTTGGAGATAGACATTTTGTTCAGCATAGTCGAAAATATGATAACTATGTCTTTTACCCCCTAATATACGTATTGAAAATCTATGAATATAGAAGTTCGTTACGTAAGTTAATTCGTAAGTTACGTATATTTATTACTAATAAAAACGTTCGTAAATAAAATTAAACAAGCTTCGAGAAAGCCATTAAACCAAATAAAAGTAAAATTAATATGCAAATTTTGTTTTAATTATTCATGTACAGTGAGCCAAAATCAAAACCAGCATTAATTCAAAAATGTTCAAAAATTAAATAAAAAAAACAAGTTTGTTTAACTGAAAGGAAGGAACGACGTTATAAATTAAAAGGAACAGAAATTATTACGTATATGACAGGGTTTGTCCCCTCCTAAACGCCTCGCTCTTTACGCTTAAGTTTGACTTTCTCACAGCTGTATTTATTTTAAACAATAAAAAACTTTAGCGTAAAGAGTGAGGCGTTGAGGAGGGGACAACCCCTTTCATATACGGAATAATATCTGTTCGTTTTAAGTTTTAACGTCGTTCCTTACTTTCAGTTAAAAAAAACTTTTTTTTTATTTAATTAATCTAAGAGTAAAAATTCGGTCAATGTATCCTCTGCCCTTCTTATTACCACACTGTTCGTCTCTTAAAACTTTATCTACAGCATCTAATAGTCAACAAAGTATCATAATAGTAAGTAATTTGCTTCCTAAAGAAACAAAGCTGATGCCAAGCTGAAAATTAATCCCAAGATAAGGGTTTAATTAGAGTTTTCCTAAAATAGATAGGTATTTACCCTTGTTCAAAAATCATATTCATAATCTTCAGCAACATATCTCTAACTTCATAACCGCCATAAAAAAACGCATTTACTACACTGTAAGCACCTTGTGCCTATTATTATTTATTATTTTAGAACTGTCACTAATTTTTCCCCACAAAATAAATCTTCCTTCACATCCAAAGTGTCACAAGCTTTTTCATTATTTTCAATATTTTTTCCTGAAACCTTGTCAAGGTTTAGCACAATCTCCAATGGTCTGCCCATCTCTTTTTAACTCTTTCCTTATCACTTATTGTATAATTACCACACTCACTACATTACGACACTCACTCTTATCACCTTTCTTATAGAGGGATGTAATTTGAGTTTTCCTAAAGTAGCTAGGTACTTACCCTTGTTAAGAAATCATACTAATAATCTTTAGTTATTTATTCTTACCCTTGTTAAAAAATCATATTCATAATCTTCAGTAACTTATTTCTAATTTCATAACCTCCATAAGAAAAACTCATTTACCACACTATCAACACCTGGGGCCTTATTATTTTTTTATTCTTTTTGGTATTGTCAGTAATTCTTCCTCATAAAATAAATCTTACTTCCCATCCACAGCGTCACAAATTTTATATTTCTGTATATAGAAATATATTAAATACATCTCTACAGGAAAATATATAGAAATATATTTTCCTGTAGCTCTATCCTGGATTAACATATTCTCAAAAAAGTGGAATTTTCTGCCATTTTGTGGTACCAAACTGCGATGTTGCCCAATATAGGATCAAGTTGCTATCGATTCAAAATTCTGAGATTCGATCTAAAAGTATCAACAAATATTGAGCAACCCAATTATGAAGGAAATAATGCCGCATGGTTGTGCATTCGTTCCTGAAAAGTCACGTAGTCCATACAGGTAAAGGTATTTCAGACTAGAATTTGAAAACCTTCTGATGTACGCCTAGTGGACGATTTCCAATGTATTTTTCGTGAATAGGGTTTGAAGACTTTTTGAAAACTTTTGCTGAAACTGTTGCTTGCTTGTTTCAAATAAAAAGCTCCGTTAATTTTAAATTTGCTTGGTTCTGACTTAGAGTTTCACTCCATGCTAATTAAATTAGAAAGAAAGGGCACTGTAAACGTATATCAGACGGGAAACATTTTAATGTACGCCTAGTAGACGCGTTCTTGATCAGAAAGTGTGAATCGGTATCATGTACTATAGCTGCTAGTAGAGTGCTATGTTCCATTTCTCCATGGCTCCGTACCGTCCAAGTCAATTTTCCATTTAGCCTTACCGTCAAACTCAATTCGATAGTACTTCGTTCCTTCCAATTAGGCTAGCTATGTCTACTGTTCAACACATGCTGGTCTCTTGATCTACGTTCCATCAAAGTAGGTTCTATAGGAATATTGACCTTCAACTGAGATAATATAGGTATCCGTATCCTAATATGCTCTACTATGTGAATGCGAACCCACACAGTCACATCTACAGGACTACATTCCTTCCCATGCTATTCGGGGACACTATGTTCCTTCCCATTCTATTCTAGTAAACTATGTTCCTTCCCATGCTATTCTAGTACACTATGTTCCTTCCTGTGCTATTTGCTTGGCTTACGTTCCTTCCCGTGCTATTCTAGTACATTATGTTCCTTCCTGTGCTATTTGCATATATTATATTCCTTCTTGTGCTATTTGCTTGGCTTAAGTTCCTTCCTATGCTATTTCGGGAAACTATGTTCCTTCCAATGCTATTTGGGGACACTATGTTCCTTCCTATTGTATTCTATGGGACCTCTACACAGGATTAAACATGTTTTGAAACTATATGCTATTTGCTTAGACGTATAGGAATTCCCATACTATTTGCTTGATGCTCTACACCTTTTCAAAGAGAGTGAGTATCCTCTCACACCTGTTCAATTTCTTTAAAGTATGTGCTATCAGACTGGTTTTTCTGATTTTTTTGGACAATTGCCTTAACTCGAGAGTAGTTTGTTATTAATGCGTCGTTGCTAATTAAAAAATTTGATGCTACAATCAGAATTGTTTGATTGACATTTGCAAAAAGGGATAAGGGATTCGCGAATTGGACTCTACGAACGATCTTATTTGAATAATAGGGGAAAAAAACAAAGCTAGATAACATTAGTGAATTGTATCGTATGAAGATGGAGAAAAAGTATTAGACTGATTAGCAGATAAGGTAACCCCGAAGAGCATGTTAACTCATAGCTTATTTATTATTAATTTGGAACAATATCAATCTATGGAAATGGTTAACAATGATAAAATGGTCTTATGACTTGACCTAGCTTTAATTCTTCGATGTGTTCTGTATAATACACAAGTCACGTTTGAACAGTGTTGTCAATTTAACGTTATAATTTAATGAGTTTAACGTTATAGTATACTAAAAAGTTGATGCTAAGAGAGATGTAGATGGCAAGAAAATATTTTTAATAATGGATAGCTTTACTTCTTCGATGTGTTCTGTATAATACACAAGTGGCATTTGAACAATGTTGCCAATTTAAAATAGAATTTAACGTTATAGTATACTAAAAGCTGATACTAAGAGAGATGTAGATGGCAAGAAAAGAATTTTAATAATGGATAGCTTTACTTCTTCTATGTGTTCTGTATAATACACAAGTGGCATTTGAACAGTGTTGTCAGTTTTTTTAGAGTATATCGTTATAGTATAGTAAAAAGTTGATACTAAGAGAGATGTAGATGGCAAGAAAAGAATTTTAATAATGAAATTCAGAACAAACCTTTGAAATCCTTGCAAATCAAGTAGTAAGGTGTATGTGAGTACGAACCATGAAGGATCATAAGCACCAACGACCCTAACCAACAGAGACATCAACCCCCAAGGGTCCCCTATCCCCAAACTCGAAGGGCAACCCCCCCCCTCCAACTTTTTGCCCCCCCCCCCCATTTTTTGGATTTTTTTTGATTTTTTTAACTTTTTTTATTATTTTTTTTAACATGATATATTTTTCAACTTTTTTTTTAATGTCTTCGAATAAGAGTGTAATTCAAAAATGAATAAGAGTGTAATTCAAAAAATTTGCTCAAGCAGTGCCTTTCACCAATCCGATCACTCTTTAATTTAAGAAAAACTTTTGACATGGTTAACAATTATACTAAAATAGCAAGAACTGCATTTAAAAAAACAAAGCCAATGAAGAAAAGATTGAAACTCAAAAGTGAGGTAAAACAATTTTTGTAAGAGTTATCACAGGATTAGAGTTGTATAGGAAATGTGCACGGCTTTCACACTCTGAACAACCAGTCGTGAATTCAATCATCTAAGCTCAAGAAATAAAAAGAAGGTAGAAACCATGAATCGTAAATAGCTTCCCAGTTTATGCTTTTTGGCATTGGATTCAATTATGAGAGCCTCACTCACCTAACTCAACTACTTTCCAAAATAGCAAGAAGTCTCTTTACTAAAATTTTGCCCCATATTTTTAAAATGTACCCTTTTCTTATACTCAAGTTTAGGCAAAAATACACAATTTAATGACAGATACCATTTCCTCAGGAGTAAAAACTTGTTGACGGCAATACTATAGTCAATCTATTTGTTTCGTTATGGCTAGCTCGCAATACCTAATAAGTCGATTTGTTGCTCATCAGACATAGTTTTTTTTAGATAGGTTTTAGCTCTCTTAAGCTTTGGATAAAACCTCATTGGAGGTAGATGAAATGGGTAGTGTTATGGCAATTTCAATAGGCTTTGACATGATAGTAAAGCTTTCTTTGTTTGTGCAAGGGTAAGCAAGAGATTTGGTGAGCATTCTGGCTTCATTCTCTGTTAGTAAGATTCTGCCAAGGGAAGTTATGACCTAAAGGTTAACTCTTTGACTAATGGCACGGGAAAGTCATACACGAAGCCTTGAACTAGAAGTACCTCCTTTAACTTCGGTGAGTTTAGGTCAAAGGCTTCTAAGCCATGGATGGGCGAAATTTTTTTTCCAAACAATTGTCTCAGCTCTGAAGTTACTCGGTCGATTATGAAGTAATGAATATCTGACTTACAAGATTGAAGTTTCCAAAGATTATTTTCAGTCCTATTTTTTTACTTCGGTACCAAGACTGCTTTCAACATAAAAATTAAGGAAGTGTCTACTTATGGCAATCGAAGGCGTTGACTCTTTCATTTTTATTGATTGAAGCCCGCATAAGCGATTCACTGCTTCAATCTTCTTAAACTAGTACTCTCCAGATCGGAGCTCTAGAACCGGTTATTCGACTTCCTGAAGCAAAGAATGAACGCATGGAATTACTACACTCTTGGACTGGAACTGCTTGAATACAATAGCTATCAGATCAGGGATACTGCCCTTTATTTCGAGAATAAGCAAGAACTCAACATCAAGTATCAAAAGTAATCCAGAGGCTTGAGAGTGATCCTCTGCTGAAATACTCTCGTCTAAAACAAACAAAAGTTAAAAATTCTGTGGTTGATTCTCCTGTGTAAATTATACGGAAAAAAGAACACAAATTTCTCGAGTCGTAAAATATTTTCACATTTAAACACTCAATTTCTCTCAAGGCCGTAGCCAGGATTTTTTTTTTCGGAGGGGGTTTTACTCAAAGTTTTTTTTTTGGGGGGGGGGAGGGTACACAAAAACCTAAAAAACACATACAAAGTTTGTTTATATCCATTTTTGTTACGTTTTTACGAGTCAAAAAACATTTCGGGAGGGGTTCGAACTAGTCCCCGAAGCAGCGCCACACCGAAATGACGGCGGCGAATGTGTGATTCAGTATTGGCGGCGGCGATACTGCATCACACATTGACGGCGGGAATTTTTTTGGTGGTGCGCCGCCGATTTTAGACCGACGGCATACCACGGCGTGCCGATTTTTCTTATTGAAAATAATAATAAAAATTCCACTTCACCAAGCACGTTCAACCTCTATTTTAGTAAGGATTTTTAAAGGGTTGGCTAAAAACATACAAGAATAATATGACAAAACAGGAATTTGTTGGGCCGTGCGGAAAGTGTTTATGTTCACCATCGATCAGACCAAGTAGAATTCTCATTTCTAGCCACTAGACCCAGGGAAACCTATGTTGTGTTTATGTTTAGCATCGTATTGCTCCTATAAAATCCCGTGTTTAGTCATTTCCTTCTTGTTAATGGTTTGGGCTAATGTGTGTATAACTTTCAAAGTTTGAAGTTCAAACATCTCCTGTTCATCAAATACATACGAAAAGGAAGTGAAAAAAAAACAAATAACAAAATCGAAAAAATACTGTATACATATCAGATACCATGGCTTAACAACACCAACAATTTTAAATCAGCGGTTACATCACTTCAGTTACAATTGATGTAACAAAAGTGAGTTTGTTCACTTTGCCTGGAGCCATTGATCTTTTTGCAGTTACTATCAGTCCTGTCGTGCTAAAAAGCCGTTTACCTGGGGCACATGTGGCCGGTACAGCCAAAACTTGACGAGCGTAAACTGCCACTCACGGGATCTGATACTAGTATTGGACCTTGGGGTCCCACAGAATGCCGCAAATGGGCTTCTTCTTTGTATCTGCTGAAATAAGTTGTTTTATAAGGGAGAACAAACCGGCACCTTCACCATAGGGCTTGTGCACCCTACACTACAGGAGGAACTAAACTGCACCTTTACCCTCTTTTCTTATCAACACGGAATAACCCTCCGAAATTCTTTTCTGAAAGAAGTGGTCAAGTTATAACGTTTCAAGTCAAAGTTTAAGGCTACTTCAACTTCAATATGCTCTGCTAACTGTGCAAAAAAAATGTAATTCATTTCTATAGATATATTTCTATACTAGCTCTAAATAATCTACCAAGTGGGAAACTACCGCAAATCAGCATCGATAAATAAATGAAACCCAAAACGAAAAAAAGTAACAATAAATAACTGAGTCAAACTCAAAACGAGCAGAAATTAACATAAGTTGGACTCAAAACCCCCATGCCTTCGCAAGGCCAGAACACAATTTTCCCTTTACTGAAAAAATATAAATGTTTTTACTTTTATAACTTTAATAAATCAAATAATATTGACATTTTGATTACTAAATATCAGTATATGTAGGCTATATTAAACTGACAATGCATATTCATTTGTATTTTTGTCAGTAAAGTACAAATTATGTTCTGGCCTTGGGAAGGCATAGGGGTTTTGAGCCCAACTTATGTTGATTTCTGCTCGTTTTGAGTTTGACTCGGTTATTTATTGTAATTTCTGTTCGTTTGGGGTTTTATTTATTTATCGATGCTGATTTGTGGTAGTTTCACGCTTGGTAGATTATTTGATTTTATTTTTGCTCATTTTTTGTTTAAAGGAGTTCTTTACTTTTCTTTGAAAAAAATTATTTTTTGGAAACAATTTTTTTAATTAATTTCTGTTCGGCTTATTTAGACATAGTCTTTTCAGGGAAAAAGAAAATAATACTTTAAATCTTTTCATTTTTTAAGAATTTATAGTTTGGCCTGCTATTTGTATGCTGGAAAACAATTTTCAGCAAAATTTAACAACATAGACCCTCATAAAAATCTGGGCACAAATAGTAGTGTTTAATTTAGTTTCAAAGCTCCTCTAGTTGACCTAAAATGGAAAACTTGATAACATTCACAAAAAAATTTGTTTACTTTCTTTGATAGCTTGGATACACTTACGCTATTTTGATTTGGTCAAATATCCTCAGTCGTTCTTGGGATACTGCTGAGATGCCTTATTGGGAATTAGCATAAACACAGTGCATTTTGATTTAATCTTAAGGCAACATTTACTTTTTAAACATAAAGGCAAATGGGAGGGTGGGTGTGGGAGGGGGATTAGTTTCCGTCCAATCACTTTCGGCTATCAAAAAGGACATCCGCCCTTTCTATTTCCAATCTAATGAGCCCTTTCCGAAGTTCCTACGACAACTCTTTCGATACGAAGTGCCCTGGTCTAAACAATAACAACAACAAAAAATGATACATTATACCCATATCGATATCTACTATAAAAATGTCAAGCCTTCCAATCACTTTCGATTATTAAAAAGGGCACTAGGCTTTTCGATTTCCAAACTAATATCCCTTTTTGAGTTTCTACGACAACGCTTTCTATAAGCACCGTATATGCCCCCAGGGCATAAATTTCAACCCTTACCATAAGGGCTGTGAAGGTGGTTGTCATCCTCTAGGACCATATTTCCAGAACTTTCAACTACGTTAAACAAAATGGCTATCTCAAAATTTTGATTGTATGTGTTTCGGGAAATGGTGGGCAAGGAAGGGGTGTTAGTTGCCTTCCAATCATTTTCGACTATTAAAACGGGCACAAGCCCCTCCAATCTCTAATTGAATGAGCCCTTTTCAAAGTTTCTACGACAACTTCTTCGATATGAAGTGCCCTGGTCAAAAAGAAAAATAATAAATAATACATTGTGCCAACATCGTTCTTATATACCTCCAGGGCATAACTACAAAACCCTTGCCCTAAGAGTTGTGGGGGAGTAACCTCCTCAAAAAACATATTTTCTCTCTGGAAATCAGTTACTCTGAACAAACTGGCTATCTTAAAATTTTGATTGGATGTGTTTGGGGAAACGGTGGGCGTGGAAGGGGTGTTAGCTGCCTTCCAATCACTTTCGACTATTGAAAAGGGCACTAGTTATTCCAATTTCCAATCAAATGAGCCCTTTTTGAAGTTTCTACGACAACTCCTTCGATACGAATTGCCCTGTTATGGAAAAAAATAATACATTGTGCCAACATTGTTCTTTACTTAGACAGCTCGATTGCGCTGCCTATGACAACATCCTGAATTGCCAAATGCTCTTTTACCTACCTCTATTCATCCGAAAAATCAGAAAGAAAAATGAACAGAATTTTAAAGTGCAAGGTAGAATTTTTGTTTCAAGAAAAATTTCTTCTTCTCCTTCCTACGAACCAATATACATGGCGAGCCCGAGATGACAGTATTTATTTTTAAGAACTAGATTAGCCGGGATGACGGTTGAAGCCTGGAGGTCAATATCGATAACCAAAAAAGAGAGAAAAAAACAAAAAAAACGGTGGCGTATTAGTGACGCCGCCGCCGATAGAATTAGCGGCGGCGTCATCGCGCTGATGCAACCTTGGCGGCACGCCGCCGTTTTTTTTCGGCGGCGCGCCACCGACTTTTCGGCGCGGCTTCGGGGTCTAGTTCAAACCCCCTTAACACCCCTTCTGGGAACGACCTTTGTTTCTCTGTATTTTAGATCAGTGAGATTTGGGTCTAAGTGTTTTATTGCTGTTGATTATGCTAAAACAAAGAAGATATCATAGGCAGCGCAATAGCACTGCCTAAGTAAAGAACGATGTTGGCACAATGTATTATTTATTAATTCATTTATTTTTTTCTCCATACCCGGGTACTTCGTATCGAAGAAGTTGTCGTAGAAATTTCGAAAAGGGCTCATTCGATTCGAAATTGGAGTGGTCAGTGCCCTTTTTAATGGTCGAAAGTGATTGGAGGGCAACTAGTCCCCCCTCCCACGCCCATCCTTCCCCCAAATACATCCAATCAAAATTTTAAGATAGCCATTTTCTTCAGCGCAGTTGATTTCCAGATAGAAAATAAGTTTTTGAGGAGGCTAATTGAAATGGCTAGTGCCCTTTTTAATAGTCGAAACTAATTTGAAGGCAACTAACACCCCTTCCAGGCCCACCATTTCCCCAAACACATCCAATAAAAATTTTGAGATAGCTAATTTGTCCCACGACGTTCAAAGTTCAAGAAATTATACCTTTGAGCTGGACAATTCCCCCACGGTCTTCAGGGCAAGGGTTATGAGTTATGCCCTGGGGGCATATAAGATTTTTATTGCAATCTTTGTCGTAGAAACTTGAAAAAGGGCATTCGATTTGAAATTCAAAGGGCTAGTACCATTTTTAATAGTGGAAAGTGATTTGAGGGCAACTAACCCCCCTTTCACGCCCATGTTTTCCCCAAACACATCCAATCAAAATTTTTAGATAGCCATTTTATTAAACGTAGTTGAAAGTTTTGGATATTGTGTCTTTAAGGAAGACAACCCCCCCCCCCCAAAGCCCTCAGGGAAAGGGTTGTAAGTTATGCCCTGGAGGCTTATAAAGTTTTAATTGAAAGCGTTGTCGTAGAAACTTCAAAAGGGCTCATTCAATTAGAAATTGAAAGGGCTAGGACATTTTTTAATAGTGGAAAGTGATTGGATAGTGACTAACGCCCCTCTCACGCCCACTATTTTCCCAAACACATCCAATGAAAATTTTGATATATCCATTTTTTTCAACGTAGTTAAAAGTTCTGGAAATTAGGTCTTTTAGGATGATAACCCCCTCAGACCCCTCAGTGCAAGGGTTATAAGTTATGCCCTGGGACATATAAAGTTTTTATCAAAAGCATCGTCATAGAAACTTCAAAAGGCTCATTCAATTGGAAATTGAAAAGGCTAGTGCATTTTTTAATAGTTGAAAGTGAATGGATAGTGACTAACGCCCCTCTCACGCCCAATATTTTTCCAAACACATCCAATCAAAATTTGAGATATCCATTTTGTTCAACGTAGTTGAAAGTTCTAAAAATTAGGTATTTTAGGATGATAACCCCCTCAGAGCCCTCAGTGCAAGGGTTGTAAATTATGCCCTGGGGGCATCTAAGGTTTATATAGAAGGTTGTCTTATAAATCAAAGGCAGCGCGATTGCGCTTCCTAAGTAAAGAACGATGTTGGCACAATATATTTTTTTCCATACCAGGGCACTTCGTATCGAAGGAGTTGTCATAGAAACTTCTAAAAGGGCTTATTTGATTGGACATTGGAGTGGCTAGTTGGCTTTTTAATAGTCTAAAGTGATTGGAGGGAAACTAGTCCCCCTCCCACGCCCATCTTTACCCAAAACACATCCAATCAAAATTTTGAGATAGCCATTTTGTTCAGAGCAGTTGGTTTCCAAAAAGAAAATATGTATTTGAGGAGGACACCTCCCCCACAACCCTCAGGGCAAGGGTTTTAAGTTATTCCCTGGGGGCATATAAGAACGATTTTGGCACAATGTATTATTTATTAATTTTTTCCTTTAGAGCAGGGAACTTCGTATCGAAAAAGTTGTCGAAGACACTTCCAAAAGGGCTTATTTAATTGGAAATTGGAGTGGCTTGTCCCCTTTTTAATAGTCAAAAGTGATTGGAAGGCGTCTAACACCCCTTTCACGGCCATCATTGCCCGAAACACATCCAATCCAAATTTTGAGAGAGCCATTTTGTTCAGCGCAGTTGATTTCCAGATAGAAATTAAGTTATGCCCTGAGGGTATGTAAGAATGATGTTGGCACAACGTATTATTTATTATTTTTTTCCTTTAGAGCAGGGCACTTCGTATCGAAGAAGTTGCCGTAGAAACTTCAAAAAGGACTCATTCAATTGGTAATTAGAGTGGCTTGTGCCCTTTAAAAGTCGAAAGTGATTGGAAGGCAACCAACACCCCTTTCACGCCCACCATTTCCCTAAACACATCTAATCCAAATTTTGAGATAGCCATTTTGGTTAGGGTAGTTGATTTCCAGACAAAAATTATGTTTTTGAGGAGGATATTCCCCTACAGGCTTCAGGGCATGGGTTTTAAGTTATGCCTTGGGGGCATATAAGGTTTTTATAGAAGGCGTTGTCGTAGAAACTTCAAAAAAGGCTCATTCGATTGGAAATTCGATTGAAAATTCAAGGAGATAGTGCCCTTTTTAATAGTCAAAAGTGATTAGAGGGCAACTAGCCCCCCCCCCCGCCCATCATTCCCCCGAACACATCCAATCAAAATTTTGAGATAGCCATTTTGTTCAGAGTAGTTGATTTCCACAAAGAAAATATTTTTTGAGCTGGACACTCCCCCACAACCCTCAGGGCAAGGATTTTAAGTTATACCCTGGGGGCATATAAGAACGATGTTGGCACAATGTATTATTTATCAATTTTTTCCTTTAGAGCAGGGAACTTCGTATCAAAGAAGTTGTCGAAGAAACTTCGAAATGGGCTCATTCAATTGGAAATTGGAGTGGCTTGTGCCCCTTTTAATAGTCAAAAGTGATTATATGGTGACTAACACCCCTTCCACGGCCACCACTGCCCGAAACACATCCAATCAAAATTTTGAGATAGCTATTTTTTTCAGATTAGTTGATTTTCAGATATGAATTATATTTTTGAGGAGGACAGTCCCCCATAGCCCTTAGGGCAAGGGTTGTAAGTTATGCCTTGGGGGCATATAAGGTTTTTTATAGAAGGTTTTGTCGTAGAAACTTCAAAAAAGGCTCAATCAATTGGAAATTCAAAGGGCTAGTGCCCTTCTGAATAGTCGAAAGTGATGGAGGGCAACTAACCCACCTCTCCCGCCCACATTTTCCCCAACACACACCTAATCAAAACTTTGAGATATCCATTTTATTCAATGTAGTTGATTTACAGATAGAAAATATGGTTTTGAGGAGGTAGTTATGCCCTGGGGGCATGTAAGTTTTTTATAGAAGGCATTGTCGTAGAAACTTCAAAAAGGGTTCATTCGATTGGAAATTTAAAGAGTTAGTACCTTTTTAATAATCGAAAGTGATTAGAGGGCAACTAGCCCCCCCCCCCCGCCCATCATTCCCCCAAACGAATTCAATCAAAATTTTGAGATAGCCATTTTGTTCAGAGTAGTTGATTTCTAGATAGAAAATATATTTTTGAGGAGGACACTCCCCCACAACCCTCGGGGCAAGGGTTTTAAGTTGTGCCCTGGGGGCATATAAAGTTTTTATAGAAGGCATTGTCATAGAAACTTCAAAAAAGGTTCATTCGATTGGAAATTCAAAGTGCTAGTGCCCTTTTTAATAGTCAAATGTGATAGGAGGGCAGCTAACACCCCTCCCCTTCCACGCCCATCATTCCCTTAAACACGTCCAATCAAAATTTTGAGATAGCCATTTTGTTCAGCGTAGTTGATTTCCACATAGAAAATATGTTTTTGAGGAGAACACTCCCCACAACCCTCGGGGAAAGGGTTTTAAGTTATGCCCTCAGGGCATATAAGGACGATGTTGGCACAATGTATCATTTTTTTTCCCTTTAGAGCAGGGCACTTCGTATCGAAGAAGTTGTCGTATAAACTTCAAAAAGGGCTCATTCAATTGGAAATTGTTGTGGCTTGTGCCCTTTTTAATAGTCGAAAGGAATTGGAAGGCAAATAACACCCCTTCCACGCCCACCATTTCCCGAAACACATCCCATCAAAATTTTGAGAGAGCCAGTTTGTTTAGCAGATTTATATCCAGATAGAAAATATGTTTTTGAGGAGGACACTCCCCCAAAGTCTTCAGGGCAAGGGTTACAAGGTTTTAAGTTAAGGTTTTTATAGAAGACGTCGTCATAGAAATTTCAAAAAAGGCTCATTCGATTGGAAATTCAAAGGGCTAGTGCCCTTTTTAATACTCGAAACTGACTGGATGGCAACTAACCCCCCTCTCATGTCCACCTTTTCCACAAACAAATCCAAACAAAATTTTAAGATAGCCATTTTATTCAACGTAGTTTTAAGTTCTGTAAATTAGGTCTTTGAGGATGAAAACCCCCACACAGCCCTCAGGACAAGGGTTGTAAGTTATGCCCTGGGGGCATGTAAAGTTTTTTATAGAACGCGTTGTCGTAGAAACTTCGAAAATGGCTCATTCGATTAGAAATTGAAATGGCTAGTGCACTTTTTAATTGTTGAAAGTAATTGGAAGGCAACTAACACCCCTTCCAAGCCCACCATTTCCCTTAACAAATCCAATCAAAATTTGAGATAACAATTTTATTCCACGCAGTTAACGTTTAGGATATTATACCTTTGAGCAGGACACTCCCCCCACAGTCTTCAGGGCAAGGGTTATAAGTTTTGCCCTGGTGGCATATAAGTTTTTATTAAAATCTTTGTCGTAGAAACTTAAAAAAGGGCTCATTCGGTTGGAAATTCAAGGGTCTACTGCCCTTTTTAATACTAGAAAGTGATTTGAGGGCAACTAACCCCCCTCTCTCGCCCACCTTCGCCCCAAACTCATCCAAACAAAAATTTTAGATAGCCATTTTGTTCAGTGTTATGGATCTCAAGATAGAAAATATGGTTTTGAGGAGGGCACTTCCTCACAGCCCCCAGGGCTAAGGTTGTAAGTTATGCGCTGGGGGAATTTAAGGTTTTTATAGAACGTTTCGTAATAGAAACCTCAAAAAGGGCTCATTCAATTGGAAATTTAAATGGCTAGTGCCCTTTTAAATAGTCGAAAGTGATTGGAAAGCAACTAACACCCCTTCCCGCCCACCATTTCCCTAAACATATCCAATCAAAATTTTTAGATAGCCATTTTGTTTCACGTAGTTTAAAGTTCAAGAAATGATACCTTTGAGCAGGACACTCCCCCCACATTCTTCAGGGCAAGGGTTAGACGTTATTCCCTGGGGGCATATAAGGTTTTTATTAAAATATTTGTCGTAGAAACTTGAAAAAGAGCTCATTCGATAGGAAATTCAAAGTGCTAGTGCCTTTTTTAATAGTCAAAAGTGATTTGAGGGCAACTAACCCCCCTCTCACGCCCACCTTTTCCCCAAATATATCCAATCAAAATTTCGGATTGCCATTTTATTCAACGTAGTTGAAAGTTTTGGAAATTAGGTCTTTAAGGATAACAGCCTATCCCCCGTACCCTCAGGGAAAGGGCTGTAAGTTATGCCTCGGGAGCATGTAAGATTTTTATAGAAAGCGATGTTGTAAAAACATCAAAAAGAGCTAATTCAATTGAAAGTGATAGTGTATTTTTAATAGTCATAAGCTATTGAAGGGCAACTAACCCCCCTCTTACGCCCACCATTTCCCCAAACACATCCAATCAAAATTTTGAGATATCGATTTTGTTCAACGTAGTCGACAGTTCTGGAAATTAGGTTTTTTAGGATAATAACCCCATCAGAGCCCTCAGTGCAAGGGTTTTAAGTTATGCCCTGGGGCATATAAGGTTTCTATAGAAAGTTGTAGAAATTTCAAAAGGGGCTCATTTGATTTGGAATTGAAATTGCCCTTTTTAATAGTGGAATGTGAGTGGAGAATAATTAACGCTCCTTCTCACGCCCACCATTTTCCCAAACACATTCAATCAAAGTTTAGAGATAGCCATTTTGTTCCACGTTGTTGAATGTTCTGAATATCATGTATTTAAAGATGACAAACCCCCCAGACTCCACAGGGCAAAGGTTGCAAGTTATGCCCTGGGGGCATATAGGGTGTTTACCGCCCACCATTTTCCCTGACACATTCAATCCAAATTTTGAGATAGCCATTTTGTTTAACGTAGATGAAAGTTCTGGAAATTAGGTCTTAGAGGATGACAACCACTCTCACAGCCCTTAGGATAAGGGTTTTAATTTATGCCCTGGGGGCATATAACGTGTTTGTAGAAATTATTGTCGTAGAAACTCAAAAAGGGCTCATTCGATTGGAAATCGAAAGTTCTACTGCCTTTTTTAATAGTCAAAAGTGATTGGAAGGCCTGACATTTTTATTGTAAAGATCGATGTGGGTATAATGTATTATTTTTTGTTATTGTTGTTGTTTAGACCAGGGCACTTTGTATCGATGGAGTTGTCGTAAGAAGTTCAAAAAGGACTCATTCAATTGAAAATAGAAAGGGCTGATGCCCTTTTTAATAGTCGAAAGTGATTAGAGGGAAACTAATTCCCCTCCCACGCCCACCCTCCCATTCAACTTTATGTTTAAAAACTAAATGTTGCCATAAGATTAAATCAAAACGCACTTTGTAATGCTAATTCCCAATAAGGCATCTCAGCAGTATCCCAAGAACGACTGAGGGTATTATGTTCAAGCTAGAGGGAAGCTAGCCCCCAAACACCCTTTTTTCCCAAATGCATTTGATAAAAATTTTGAAATAGCCATTCCGTTAAAAATAGTTTAAAGATCATATAGCACAAAATCCGGTGTCAAAACACCCCCCCCCCCACCCCACGGCTCGGGGACATGCGTTGCAAATTATGACATGGGGGCATATATTGTTCTTACGGAAAGACTGATCGTAGAAACTTCAGAGAGGGCTCAGTTGATTGGAAATTGAAAGTTCTAGTTCACTTTTTAAGAAACAAAAGAGATCACAGGGTAACCAGCCTCCCCCCATGTACTTTTTTTCCCAAATGCATCTGATAAATATTCTGACATAGTCATTTTGTTAAAAATAGTTTAAAGATCGTGTAAAAATACTTCGGTGTCGAAACAACCCTTCAGAGCCCGGGGGCAGGTATTTTAAGTTATGCACAAGGGGTATAAATGGTTTTTATGGAAGGGATGCTTGTGTAAACTTCAAAGGGGCTCATTTGATTTGAAATTGAAAGTTCTAGTTCACTTTTTAAAGTTCTAGTTCTAGTTTCTAGCTCACCAGAAAGAGCTCGTTTCATTAGAAATTGAAAGTTCTAGTTCGCTTTTTAAGAGTCAAAATTAAAATCAAGTATTTTGCAGTAGGCATGAAGACATGACTAATTTTAGAATAATGCCAAGACAGATAGTCCGAGTAATTGAAAGCCAAATCTGGGATAAGCCCTTTTTATGATTGTATAAAAATCATGTCATTTCATTTGTTGATAGATAAGTCTATCTATCATCCATCCATGGGTCACTCCTAGGGCAGAACTAAGGTAGATAGTCATAGAAGTAAGGGATGAAAGATTGGATTGATTTTGGGTTTTCACGTGACGGACAATATCCCCTGGACTTATGATCTTTATACAATCATAAAAGGGGCTTATCCTAGATTTGGCTCTCAATTACTCGGACTATGTGTCTTGGTATTTCTCAACAATTAGCCATGTCTTGATGCCTTCTGCAAAATACTTGATTTTAATTTGGACTCTTAAAAAGTGAATTAGAACTTTCAATTTCCAATGAAACGAGCCCTTTCTGGTGAACTAGAAACTAGAACTTTAAAAAAACGAACTAGAACTTTCAATTTCCAATCAAATGAGCCCCTTTGAAGTTTACACAAGCATTCCTTCCATAAGAAGCATTTATATCCCTAGTGTAAATAGCGACGAAGACCACACTGCCTTTCCATCACAAACAACAAAAGTACGAAGAACAAAAGGGAAATCTTTTTGTAAGACAGTGGAGATAATTTGAATGAATATTTCGGCCCTATGTCCATGGGCCGTCCCCAGCAAGACAAAAATATATAAAGAAAAAGACTCACAACAACATGCGACCAATAAAACCAAAAAAGTGGAAATTTTTTCAAAACAGTCCTAGCATCATTACTTCAGCGAAGTTCAACCAGGACACTTTTTTGGTTTTATTGGTCGCATGTTGTTGTGAGTCTTTTTTCTTTTATATATTTTTGTCTTGCTGGGGACGGCCCTTGGACATAGGGCCGAAATATTCATTCAAATTATCTCCACTGTCTTACAAAAAGATTTCCCTTTTGTTCTTCGTACTTTTGTTGTTTATCCCTAGTGTATAACTTAAAACACCTGTCTCTGGGCCCTGAAGGGTTGTGTCGACACCGGAGTTTTTTTATATGATCCTTAAACTATTTTTAACAAAATGATTATCTCAGAATATTTATCAGATGCATATGGGAAAAAAGTGCATAGGGGAGGCTGGTTACCCTGTGATCTCTTTGATTCTTAAAAAGTGAACTAGAACTTTCAATTTCCAATCAAATGAGCCCTCTCTGAAGTTTATGCGATTAGTCCTTCCGTAAGAACCATATATGCTTCCAGGTCATAATTTGCAACGCATGTCTCCGAGCCGTGGGGAGGGGGGGTGGTGTTTTGACACCGGATTTTGTGCTATATGATCTTTGAACAATCTTTAACAGAATGGCTATTTCAAAATTTTTATCAAATACATTTGGGAAAAAAGGGTGCTTGGGTGCTAGTTTCCCTCCAATTACTTTGGACTCTTAAAAAGGCAGTAGAACCTCCAATTTCAAGCCTCCTCCGAAGTTTATGTGACGACCTCTTTCATATGAAGTGCCTCTGAAAAAACCTTATAATAATAAAACAGTGAAGCCGTATGGCCTTTACTATAGGCAGAGCTTTAGCGTTGCCTTTGATGAAGATCAGGGAACTGTCCAAGCAAGACTATGATAGGACCTTTTGAGGTCATTGCCAACTTTCACAAGCATCTGAAGGTGAGTGTATGGTGAAGAAAACACATAATTTTAGTCTTCTGAATTATAGGACACATCAGTCTTCTGACAATAGACAATTGTTTGGCAGCTATGTTCTAATTACCATGATCTTTCAATGGCTTTAACCGTCCAGTAATTTTGCACAACTGTGTTGAAACTTCAGAAGCAAAGTTGATTACAGTTAGACAGAATTCAAGAGGTAAACTTTAGCGTAGCTTTGTAGCTCAATCACATCAAGGACAAAACAGATAATTAATTATATAAGTCCAAGTATTTTCAGCTAATTCCCATCTTCAAGAAGACTTTATCAATCCACCATGTCCAAATGCCAAACGATGTTGAATGCAACCGATCATAGCACAAAAGGTGCCGACAAGTTTTTGGAAATTACTGGAAGGTGCCCAGTCGTACTTAATGCTACACACTGGAACTCTCTCCATCGTGCAGTAAAGTTTGTTGTTGTCACATCTGATGCAAAACGTTTTTCAGTGCCTGTGAAGCACTGAAGCTTCCAAAGTTGAAGCCAGTGGAGAAGGATCTGCTTAAGGAGTATTTGCTTATTACAGATCCATTGTGCCAAGCCTTGGATTTTTTCGCAAGGCAAAAAATCGCTATATTGGTGCTGTTTTGCCAGTACTTTATGGTTTGGAGATTAAACCAAAATGATTCACAATATCCGTATTCTCCAGCATGCTTTGCCATTAGTAGAGGCCATTTTAGGTGGTTTGTGTGAACGCTTCTCGCATGTTTTCTCAATGGAATTGGAAGAGAAAGCATCCCGTGAACTAGTCAGAGCTACTTGCTGTTACCCGAGTTTCAAATTATGTTTAATGACTCCAGCCTTGCAAGGAAAAAAAAACGAATAATAGACATAGTAAACTTAGAAATGAAAAAAGTAGCCATGCTGGTCCCCAGTGATGAGCTGGCTGAAAGGGCTGAGAAGTCTGGTACCATTAAAAGTAATGATTTATATTCGTTTATGGAAGATGATAATACTGTCAATGATCAAGAATTAAATATAGATACTAGTCTCAAAGCTGAATTCTTCAAATTTCTTCAAGACAAGAGGGGGACCCTCGATTCTCTGAAAGACTATCCGAAAGTTGGAAAACTGTTTAAGAAATTTAATACCAATTTCCTATCTTCTGCACCTTTTGAACACCTATTTTCCGCTGCAGGAGATGCATTGACTGCAAAAATAAACCAATTAAAAGATGCTAAGTTTGAGAAGCTTTCGATACTTAAATTAAACAAAGATGTCATGACTCTTTACTAAAATAGAGACTTTTTTTCAGACATCGTTTTTCAAATTTGTGGGACATTTAACTATTTTATTGACCATAGTGCTGTGGCATCGGTTTAGGCAAACATTTCATGGTTTAAGTTCAGTCTTCATTGACAGATTTCTGGGGCCAGATTCCGGAATTCGGACCAAGGAAGACCAGCCATCTGTTGACGGATCTGTTAATCTGTCAAAAAATGACTGGTCTTCGTTGGTCCAGATCCCTCCTGGATAAAGCCCTGGTGGTACTAGAATGGAGTTCCTTTTCACTTCTCCACTGGAAATAATGGAACAACTAATGTCAGTTTCTTTCCGGACGACTTAACCATATTCTTTAACATGCAAAAAAAATCCTTCAAGCCATGTTCTTCCGTGCTTAAGTACTGATACTTAATTACAGTTTTGGTTGAGTACTTAGTGCTTATACTTGAATAATTTTTTGGAGTATATGACCCAACACTACTCCTTCTCCCGCCATGACTACTTATTCAGCATTAATTTAGCGTTAATCAAGTTGAAAGGAAGTAAGTTGTAATTTGGCTCTTTCGTCTCTACATTTGGCGTTTTCACTTTTCTACTGTTTCCTTAGGTACTCAAGAGATTATGAGCTCACAACACTGGTGAATGTCCAAAATTTTGGCCAGTCTTGTTGAAGTCAGAACTGGTAAGAGTTTCAGGAAATTTTCTTCATCTTGTGATGGCTACCTTTGACTTGTGTACTTAAAATGACCTTGGCCCTTGCCATACTTAGAATTATATGGCCTAAGCTCTCAGTGTTGGTTGAATTTACATATTTCCTTACATTAGGCTTAAGCTAGGAAACTTTTAATAGGCCTTGTATAGCCTAAATTTGTTAAACTCATTACCAATGGTTTATTCATTAGATGTAATAAGAAAATACCACTTGGTGTAGCTCTTAATGGTCTTTGTGTAGGCTAGGCCGTATAATATTCACCACCTCTGGCAGTTATATCCCACCCCCCGCCAGCAGGGCCATCATGTATAGGGGGGGTATCCCTAATGATTTTGGTCACTTGGTAAAAAAAAAGGTCAATATCTACCAAATCATATTATTGAGTTTGGACTAAAGTGAATGCACCATTTTGATGCCTTTTTTATGCTGATTACAAATATAATAGCGTAAGCATTTCTATCGGAAATGAATTTCAGCCCCCCCCCCTCCTATATATGCCAATTCAGGGTTAGGTTAGGTATAGCCTATATATAGGGGGGGGGGCTGAAATTCATTTCCAATAGAAATGCTTATTATATTTGTAATCAGCATAAAAAAGGCATCGAATGGTGTATTCACTTTATTCCTCATAAAACTAGAACTTTAAAAAAACAAACTAGAACTTTCAATTTCCAATCAAATGAGCCCCTTTGAAGTTTACACAAGCATTCCTTCCATAAGAAGCATTTATATCCCTAGTGTATAACTTAAAACACCTGTCTCTGGGCCCTGAAGGGTTGTGTTGACAAATAGTTGGTAAATATTTACAAAATTGTATTACTGAGTTACAACTAAAGTAAATATACCACTTGATGCCTTTTTTATGCTCTTTATAGCCTAGGCCTAAATATAATCATTTTGGTCAGAAATGAATTTTAGCCCCACCCCTATATATACCAATTAAGGCTATATATTTGCACAATCGGGGGGTGGGGGGAACGTTTAAACTTACCTCTCATTTAAATCAGAAATAAAATTATCCAAACGCCCAATGTGCAAATATATACCCTGAATTGGTATAAATAGGGGTGGGGGCTAAAATTCATTTCTGAAAAAAATGATTATTATATTTGTAAAGAGCATAAAAAAAGGCATTGAGTGGCATATTCACTTTAGTTGTAACTCAATAATATGATTTGGTAAATATTTACCAAATAGTTTTGTAAAATTGAGGTGCTTCATGCCATAATTTTTCCAGTGCCATTAGAATTCTTTGTTTGGTTGAATAAATTGTAAATATTTACCAAATCATATTATTGAGTTACAACTAAGGGGAATATACCACTTGATACCTTTTTTAATGCTCTTTACAAATATAATAATCATTTTTGTTGGAAATGAATTTTAGCCCACACCCATATATATACCAATTCAGGGTATATATTTGCCCATTAAGGGGGGGGGGGGCAAGTTTAAACTTACCTCTCATTTACATCACAAATAAAAATATCCCCCCCCCCCTAATGTGCAAATATATACCCTGAATTGGTATAGGCTATATAGGGGTGGGGGCTAAAATTTGTTTCTGACAAAAATGATTATTATATTCCTAAAAAGCATAAAAAGGCACCAAGTGGTATATTTACTTTTTATTGTAACTCAATAATATGATCTGGTAAATATTCACTGAATAAAAACCATGGAAATACTGACATGTCATCTACTGAAATTTTGAACTTGGTTGGTAAAACCAGCAGATTTACCAACTCCTGTTGTGATTTTGTAGATGGTGCCACAATTTTACACTTTGGTTAAATAAACAGCATTAAGATAGTGACATGATGTATACACCTAAAAGTACTATGCATAAGTAAATATTATAGTTTGGTATTTATTCATTAAAACCAGCAATATGTCTTACAAGTAACTTTCTAGATCTGACATAATATGTTAAGTTTGTCAATTTTTATATTTTGGTTTCACAGCTCTTTTCCATTTTTTCTCTATTAATTTAAAATATTTTCCAGCTAATAAGGTTCTTAACAAGTTAAAAATAAAAAAATGGAAATATGAAACCTGTAACAGGTAAAAATTGAAAAGGAATAATAACATCAAATTTTAAAATAAGAGATGTCACTATAGATGAACTAGTGAAACATAAAACAAACAAAATTATCACAAATGAGAGTAGGGCTACTATCCTTTGTAAATCTTGGTTGGTAAATGCACTGGTTTTACTGACTTGTGCAGTGATTTTACATATTGTATTTGAAACAGACGTTATGCTTTTTATCAACAAAAAAACAGTCTGTAAAAATGACCAGCCAGTTGGTAAAATCTCTTGCTCCCCCCTCCCTCCCCCCCCCCAACGTTTTGGCTAGTAAGAAGACTGCTATCCAGGGGCAAATCTCCAGCATAATGATTTGCTTGGTGTTTTCCAGAGAAATTTTCTATGGATTGTTCTGGGTACCTTGCTGACTCACTGTATTTCAAACAGTAGGCTGTACAAAAAGTGTGGTTCAATCCTGCTTTCTAGAGCTATAATGAGAGAAAGGCTGAGATAGCTAGGGCACATCCTGCAGATGATGGATGACACATTGCTAAAGATTGTCCTTTTTGGCCAACTGTCTAGGGCTAAACCAAAAGCAGGTTGTCTGTGGGTGGAGTGGGAGGATGTCATAAAAAAACATTCAAGGGAAATGGGCACTTCCTGGGAGGGTGTAAAGAGGGAGGCTTAAAATAGATTGGGATAGAGGAGGAGTGTGTGTAGTTGTTCTGGCCTCAGGCGGCTTAGTGCTGTGGTGAGTTGTATCTTGCCTAATTAATTTTTGACTAACTTTTCAAATGTTTAACACTGTGACCCCTTAAGAGCTCAAAATGGAATTTGCCCCAGAAGGGATGATTGAATTTGGAAAAAGCATAAAAACACCAAGCAGTTTATTCAATGTCTTCCTAGTTAAATTATATGAATATGTATATATTTACCAATTCAACAATTATCCACACTAATTTGTTCCCAAGTATTGTCTACTAATCCTATATCTTTGCATATTGTGCCATATTTATCTTACAGATAGAGAAATAGCTATTCTAAGTAATAAGATTAACAATGGATCTTCACTATCAAGGTTCTTGCTTCATTCTTGCAGTGTGTTGCTACAGCAAGGTTTGATCTCTGGGTCCCATATTACCAAGCTAAGGTTAAACCCACTGCATCACTACAGGACAAATGTCTATTATAAGCTTCTATCTTTTCTAATTTCAAGAATTCATGCCTTTAAACTTACTCTAATTGGTCAATCATGATTATTGAAAGTTGAATATAGCTCAACTTACATTATTGAACGTAAGATATAGTACACCCTAGTTGTGCATAATTTCAATTTTGTATGTGTTCAACTCTAATTTGTTTAGGGTGTTGGCAATATGCTAGTTATAGGAATCCACTCAGAAAGAGCAACAGCTTCAGCAATTCCTACTAGTATTATTGGGCCCCTGTGTTTACTTTAATCATGATATAAACAGATTTACAATTTATGGTCTTTAATGCATTTATGTATTTGAATTTCTTTATGTGCTATGTAGCTATGGGTACCACATTTTCATTAGCTGTGTTTTTATGGGTTCATGTTTGACTAAGCATATTTCAAGCAGTAAGCTGTATAGAAAATGTGGTTCTGTCCTGCTTTCTAGGTCTATAATAAGAGAAGGATTAAGATAGCTAGGTCACTTTTTGCACATTAAGGATTACAGGTTGCAAAAGAAAAAGAAGGATTACTGTTTTGCCTCCCATCTAGGGCCCAACAAGAAGCAGTTTGTCTTGGGGGTGGGAGTGAGAGTGGTTGTAAGAAAGAATTTAAAGGAAATTGGAAGTTTTTGTGAGTGGGTAAAGAGGGAAGCTTTGAATAGATTGGGATGGAGGAGTAGCATGCACAGTTGTTTTGGCCTCTGGCTTTTGGTTCTGCCGTGAGTTATTAGTAGTAGTAGCAGCAGTAGCTTATTATTGATAAAATATGAATTGCTTACTGCTCGATTCTAATTAATTTTCTGCTCCCTTGAGCTTTTTTGAAATCATCTCACTTTAGGCTGATTATTGAAACATGGGCACCACTCCCCTTCTCAGATTTTTTCTTTATTTACAGCACTGATTAGACTAGCACCTTGTCTGAAGGAACTGTAGGGTAAATAATCATATCTTGGATGCAACTACATTTTGGACATAAGTATGACTAATTTAGACCATGATTAAAGTTGGTTTTATGGCAACATTTGTAAAAATGATTCAGCTGCATTTTGGTCAATGATTTAAGTTTTAGTGTTTCTAGTAAAAAAAATAAGGGCTAACTCATTTTCTAAGTGTAGTTAAATTGAACAGCAGTTCAATCTTTGAAAGTGTCTGTTGGTAAAAATGTACCGTTTTAGTATATCTTGAGGAAGAAAACAGAGGTGTATATAAATCTGTTGCCTGTTTATTTTCTTTGGGTTGCTACATATTACTTAACTGCATGAAAAGTGACTAGTTGCTCAACTGTTTGTGCAAATACCATGTGCAAAAGACTAATATTTATGGCTCCTACTAGAACTATGCAGGTTTTTGAACCTTATTTTACAAAAGGGAGATTCAAGGTTGATCAATACAATTTGGTAGAATTCTAGGTCAGCAGCTTTTGACTGTCTTGGAAATTTGCTGATATAGGTGAGTGAATCAGTCTTTCAGGAATGGATCTACAGTCCAAATTAGGGCCAAGAAAGAGGTATTGAACCTCATATCTCTGCCCCTCCATTCAATTGTAAGGCTTTAATGGTAAAACCTAAAAAAGGGACAAAAAAGGTAAACCTGTAGTTTGCTATAAATCATTGCTTTTTGGATGATACTTTCTTTAATGTCTAATTGTACTCGTGTAGGAAGCTAATGAAGAGGAATGATGAGAATATTTACATTCACTAATATTGGTCCTAATATCCAATAAAATGGCAGAATTTTAACCCCTAACACTTAGCAAATTCATTCACTACTAAAAATATAAGCTAAAATAATTTAGCTAAAATTAAATTATAAATATAATCTAAGATCAAATAAGCTAATATAATTAAAAATAAAATAATTTAAAATAATAGATGAAAATGATAGTTTATAATGTTGATAACTTCAAATAATGTTGAAGTTTTACTAATTTAGCATATACCTGAAACTTCTCAACAATAAGGGAATTATAGGGGAAAATCTTTAAATTGCTTTTTTGCATTTTAATTGTTTCATATTTGGTAAATATGTTCAAGGTTTTCTTTTTAACCCTTTTCTATATCTTGTTATAACTGAAGCAAGAATATATTCAAAAGAGTAATTTCGGCTTTACATCTGGAAGCCTTTATCAATAGAAAAAAAAACTAGCCCCCCCCCCCAAAAAAAAACAACAACAATAAAACACCATAAAACATACAAACATACAAGAAAAGCAAAAGGAAAAAAAATCCAATATGGTAGAGAACCAAAAAACAAAGCACTAAGGTAAAAAAAAAAAAATGTCTGCTTTATGTGTAGGCTACTATTATATATCTGAAGTATCTTTGGCATGGAATTTGACATAGCACACTTCTTGCTTTGTTACCTTACTGTTTTGTGCTTTGGTTCTCTACCATATTGAATTTTGTTAATTGTTAGTTTTTTCTTTTTGCTTTTTTTTTGTATAAAATTTTACTGTGTTTTTTTAGGCTAGATTTTCTTTTTCCATTGATGTACTACTACAGCTGCTAACAACTCACTGCAGCACCAAGTCCCCTGAGACCAACATTGTTGCGCACACTCCTCCATCCCAATCTATTCAAAGCGTCGCTCTTTACATCCTCCCAAATAAGCTTTGAAATAGGGATTAATCCATTTATTTGACAGTGAATAATAGATACAAAAGTCCAGATATCCAGCTGAGGTTAGGACTGGCCTGCAAAGAAAGCATTTTTTGGGGAAGGGGGCATTGTAAATAATTTCTCCACAATCACCACGCAGGGTGTACTTTAATGTATCATTCTACATAAATGAAATCGGTGCCGGAAAAAAGTAACGTGCGTCCGGCTTTTAGGCCCCAAATCAGCAAATCCTTAGTTTCCAAGTAAATTTATGGCTCATCGTCAAACCTAGAGGGCCTTAAGTACAATAGAAAAAAAGAGAAGGAAACTGCCATTTTTGAAAACTCCAATGTGTCATTAAACAGTAACGTCAAAATTTGTGATCTGTGTAATTGTATAATAATTTGTAAGATGTAATAATTTGTATAATTTATTTTACTTACTAAATAACTGTTGTTTATTTTTCAGTTAAGATGTTAGACCTCCTCATCAAGATCTTTCAACTATTTTATGGAGCCTTCCTCTCGTGGCTGGGTCAAAGAGAGACCAAAACTTGTAAACAAGTCTACTGGGTAAAAATTATATTAGATTTATTTGTATTAAAGACTAATATTGTTTTGTAAAGTATTTAATTATGGTCAATTTGACCTCTAAATGGCTTTAATTTAAAACAGTTTTATTTGTTTTTAGTTTCGCTGAAAAGTGCTAAGGAACAGGAAAAAGAAGATTTTATACAGCAGAAGTATCTTAAAAACTTAGAAAATAAAACACAAATCCATTTGTGTCGAAAAGACTTCCATATGAGCCTTTGCGATTTTTGGCAGTAGCAGGTGCCAAATTAAAAAAAAAAAAATACAGAAGAAAAAAAATACAGGTGAATAATCATCAAAATTAAGCTAAAATATATGGCACCTAAAAGTTTAAGAAGGTTTGGCTATCCTTTGAAAGGACAGTTGGCTTTTGGAACCAACAAATTCTAAAGTAATTGAGTTTTTACAGACGAAAGCATTGTCAATTTTTACGAGTATCTTTTTCTTATCTTCCAAGTGTAAAACTACCATAAATCATCATTAACAAATAAATGAAATCTAAAACTAACAGAAATTACATTAGATAGCCAAGTCAAACTCAAAAGAGAAAAAATTAAAAGGAGTATAGCTGACAACACCCATGTCTTCTTCAGACCAGAAAATAATTTGCTCTTTACTTAAAAAAGAAATGTAACCGTGTATTGTCAGTTTGATATACATATTTTGACATCTATTACTTATAGTCTTAATACTTCTTTATTTGTTAAAGTAAAAAAAGGGATAACATTTAAAGTTTTTTTTTGAGTAAAGTGCAAATTATGTTCTGGTCCTGAGGAGGTGTGGGGGGTTCGTTGGTTTACCCATATATTTCCTACGGTTGCATCCTATGGAGCAGTAACTTCTTATACAACTATAGAAGAGTGCCATTTCGACAAAATAAAGCTGTTAGTTAGAGCAATTGGTAGGTATGTCCAGGATATACATGACACCTGTGCTTTTCGTAGGTCCCTGAAGTTCCTTAATGCAGGTCAGATAAGAGATTACCAAGCACCAGTATTTGTGATTCAGTGTATGAATGGTTTAACCCCTGATGTTTTTAAGAGTCCTTGCTAAATTAATAGTGACCTGCATAACTATGGCACTAGGCAAAGTGATAATATAGTGACGGGAAGGTTGGGAAGGTAAGGGTGGACAGGGGCTAAGGTAGGGTTGGGAGGGCAGGGTGGGAAAGGGGAGGGGGAGTTGAGTATTAAAGAGCGATGGAGAAAGTTTTCCCCTCCTCAATACTTTGCTCTTTACGCTAAAGTTAAACAGTTTGTCCAAATCTTCTTAGAACAGCTCCTGAAACACAAGAGCTGTTTAATTAGAATTGGAAGCTTTCCTTAGTAATGCTAAAAACTTTAGCGTGAAAGGCAAGGTGGTGAGGAGGGGGGACCCCTTCAGATATAGAATACTGTCTGTTCGTTTTGAGTTTTAATTGTGCTCCTTACTGTCAATTGAAAAAAAAACTGTGTTAACACATAACACACAGTTTGAAACTTATCCCCCCCTGCACAAAAAAGAAGTAAAGCTGCGGTTTGAATGGAGTTTCTTTTAGTTCATTCTGGCGGTCACTTCAATTTTAAGCGAAGTGGCTATTTTTATCCGTCGTTTTGATGTCATCTGCGTAGAACTGACTGAATTTGATTGGACATCTTCGTATCCTGCTGAGTTTATACTCTCAACATTGTATTTCCCGTTTATATTCAATTTACTCGTGTTTCCACATTTCGGCAGATGTTATCTCGCAGGCAGAAGGTAAGATTAAATTTTAATTTGATCTGAGCTTTTATAGCCTTGAATTTATTTCAATAAACTAGAATTTCATTGCTGTAAACCATATGCGTCTTGACTGACGCAGTAATGATAATAACTGTTGAAAGATCCATCAATTCAAGAATTTATTTTACTGTAATTTTATTTCTATTTTCAATGCTGTAAAAACTGGAAAAGAAAATATTTGTAATATAATTCGTTTTTAGTTAAGCACCAATGACACAGTAGGCTTTTATTTTTTATTAACTGTTAAGGACGGGGGCAGTATCCAAACTCTTGTTTGTAGTGAAACTAATTATCTTGAGCAAATTTAGTATGAACTAATAAATTAAACTGAATATTTGATGTGTAATCATATTAATTGCAGAAAGATCGTCAGTTCAAAATTTTATAATCATTTTAATGTTTATTTTCAATATTAAGTTCAAAAGAAAATATTTGTCATAAAATTGTTTTTCAGTATAGTGCACATGACACAGTAGGTTTTAGACTTTTACAGTGAGAGAGGGAGGCGATACCCAAACTCTTGTTTGTTGTGATTTTTTTTTGTTTCAAGCTTGAATTGCATATTCAATTTAGCTTTCACTCGTCTTAAGATTTACTTAGTCAATTACATTATTATCTGTTGTAGGTTTGTTTGCATTAATCGTTTATTTAATTTCTGTTCGTTCTAAGTTTCATTTATACTTCAATAGCCAAATTATTATTTTTTTCCTTTTAAGCTTGATTTTTGTATTCAATCTAAGCATTACTCACTTTAAGATCTATTTATTCATTTATATTATAACTTGTTGTATGTTTTTTGCTATGATTCTTTATTTAATTTCTGTTTGTTTTGGGTTTTATTTATTCTTTAATAGTAATTTATGGTCGTTTTGAGTTTGAATTTTAACACCTTTCTGTATCTGCTGAGCTTAAACATAAGATGGCCTTTGAATTTCTTTTAAAAACTGATTTTTCGGAAGGTTTTTTTTAATTAATCTTTATAAACGAGCAATGATTGTATCTATATGTATTGGTTTTTTCTAGAAAACGGCTTCATATTTGTTCGGGGAAATTGGTATCTTGGCATAAAAAAGCGATCTAGATAGGTCAAAAAATTAGAAAATTTGTTAAAAGTCGTAATTTTGGTTTTCGCTAATGACGTCATGTACTATGTCAGTACATCATATAAGCCTTTCCTATGACATCATATATGATATCATATAAACATTTTCTGATATAATGTCATGCATTTTATAAATAAGATTTTTTAGTTGTCAGCGTATCAGTTATCTATATAATAATGTCTGTTGGAAGGGCCAAAAAACGAAAATTTGCAGATACAGTTAATATAAATGACGATTCTTTGGAGCCAACACTTGAACTATCAAGCGTGATAAGACGTAAGAACTGACAACCTGGACCATCTATTGAGACAACACCAATACGGGCAGCTAAAGCAAAGGCCATTGCTAAATCGTCGGAAGTAATCAAAATCCAAAAACGTGTCAAAAATGAAAATGAAGAGCGAAGACAGTTAGAAGATATGCAATAACGACAAATAGAGCGTGTTAAAAATGAAAACGAAGATCAAAGACACACGTGATTAGAATACATGGGACACCAAGCGTGTGAACGAGTCAAAAATGAAAATGAAGAGCAAAGACACACGCGGTGAGGAAACATGCGACACCGAGCATGTGAGCTAGTCAAAAATGAAAATGAAGAGCAAAAACAACCGCGGTTATAAAACTTGCAATACTGAGCATGTGAAAAAATCAAAAATGAAAATGAAGACCAACTTGGACAACGATAATCAAAATATGTCAAAATTAAAAATGATAGCGATGATGATTGGGTTTGGGATTTGGCAAGGGTAAGGTCATCAATGCCTACCATACCTTTGTTAAAGAAAAAAAAAGGTTCGGTGCTGTGTATTTCAGAATAAAAATTAGTTTAACAACCCGTTTTTTGAGAAAAAATAAAGTAAATAAATGAAACCAAAAAATAACAGAAATTACAAGAAACAACTAAGGCAAACTCAAAAGGAGCAGAACCTATAACAAAGAGGAGTAGAGTCAACGCCCCTGCGCTTTCAAAAGACCAGAACATGATCTGCACTTTACTGATAACAAAATGGTTTTCAAACGATTTCCCTTTCTCTTTAAAATTTTAATAAATCCGAAATTATATATATATATATATATATATATATATATATATATATATCGCCGGCGGCCAAGCCTGGCGGCTTGGCCGCCGGTCCCTGGCACTCGGCACACGGCAGGTTTCTAAATATAGATTCTGACTGTCGCTTGTTTTCTCCACGGAGACAATTTAAAACATTTCGTGTTTCCTTGACGTCCAAATGGACCTTAAATTATAAGTGGTGTTTGTGTAAAATTTCACATATATTTTTTTCATTGGACCTTTAACTTTTGCCTCGACTTGTCTTTTGTCATTATGAAAGACGTATCGCCGAAACCTTGTTTCTTTTAATTGTTCAGGTGGTGGGACAAAATCTTCTTTTTCTTCAAACGACTTATCTAGTCCAGGTTTTTGATTTTCAAAGGTATGGAAGGCATTGACGACTATCTTTGTTTCTTTTAATTGTTCAGGTGGTTGAGAAAAACTTCTTCTTTAACCTTGGCTTGTC
>NC_142814.1:48611429-48742252 GCF_049724085.1 Artemia sp. Qi Xiang Cuo
TGTGTGTCTGATTCTATTTGTTTGAATGTTTGGGTTGGTGTTTGCTAGTCCAAGAATTTTTCTTTGTTGATTAGAATGTCTAAAGTGTCTGTCTTTCTCTGTTTGTGTGTTTGATTCTATTTGTTTGCATATCTGGGTTGGTGTTTGCAAGTCCAAGTATTTGTCTTTGTTTGTTTGAATGTTTAAAGTGTCTGTCTTTCTCTGTTTGTGTGTCTGATTCTATTTGTTTGCATGTCTGGGTTGGTTTTTGCAAGTCCAAGTATTTGTCTTTGTTGGTTGGAATGTCTAATGTGGTTTGAATGTCTAAAGTGTCCTTTTTTATCTGTTTGTGTGTCTGATTCTATTTGTTTGCATGTATGGGTTGGTGTTTGCAAGTCCAAGAATTTGTCTTTGTTGGTTTGAATGGCTAAAGTGTCTGTCTTTATCTGTTTGTGTGTCTGATTCTATTTGTTTTGCAAGTCGGGGTTGGTGTTTGCAAGTCGAAGTATCTGTCTTTTTTGGTTTGAATGTCTAAAATGTCTGTCTTTCTCTGTTTATGTGGCTCATTCTGTTTGTTTACATGTCTGGGTTGGTGTTTGCAAGTCCAAGTATTTGTCTTTGTTGGTTTGAATGTCTAAAGTGTCTGTCTTTCTCTGTTTGTGTGTCTGATTCTATTTGTATGCATGTCTGGATTGGTGTTTGCATGTCCAAGTATTTGTCTTTGTTGGTTTCAATGTCTAAAGTGTCTGTATTTCTCTGTTTGTGTGTCTGATTCTATTTGTTTGCGTGTCTGGGTTGGTGTTTGCAAGTTCAAGAATTTCTTATTGTTGGTTTGAATGTCTAAAGTGCCTGTCTTTCTCTGTTTGTGTGTCTGATTCTATTTGTTTGCATGTCTGGGTTGGTGTTTGCAAGTCCAAGAATTTGTCATTGATGGTTTGAATGTCTAAAGTGTCTGTCTTTTTCTGTTTGTATGTCTGAATCTATTTGATTGCATATCTGGGTTGGTGTTTGCAAGTTCAAGAATTTGTCTTTTTTGGTTTGAATGTCTAAAGTGTCTGTCTATCTGTGTTTGTGTGTCTGATTCTATTTGTTTGCATGTCTGGGTTGGTGTTTGCAAGTCCAAGTATTTGTCTTTATTGGTTTGAATGTCTAAAGTGTCTGTCTTTCTCTGTTTGCGTGTCTGATTCTATTTGTTTGCATGTCTGGGTTGGTGTTTGAAAGTCCAAGAATTTGCCTTTGTTGGTTTGAATGTCTAAAGTGTCTGTATTTCTCTGTTTGTGCGTTTGATTCTATTTGATTGCATGTTTGGGTTGGTGTTTGCAAGTCCAAGTTTTTGTCTTTGTTGGTTTGAATGCCTAAAGTGTCTGTCTTTCTCTGTTTGTGTGTCTGATTCTATTTATTTACATGTCTGGGTTGGTGTTTGCAAGTCCAAGTATTTGTCTTTGTTGGTTTGAATGTCTAAAGTGTCTGTCTTTCTCTGTTTGCGTGTCTGATTCTATTTGATTGCATGTCAGGGTTGGTGTTTGCAAGTCCAAGAATTTGTCATTTTTGGTTTGAATGTCTAAAGTGTCTGTCTTTCTCTGTTTGTTTGTCTGATTCTATTTGTTTGCATATCTGGGTTGGTGTTTGCAAGTTCAAGAATTTGTCTTTTTGGTTTTAATTTATAAAGTGTCTGTCTATCTTTGTTTGTTTGTCTGATTCTATTTGTTTGCATATCTGGGTTGGTGTTTGCAAGTTCAAGAATTTGTCTTTTTTGGTTTGAATGTCTAAAGTGTCTGTCTATCTTTGTTTGTGTGTCTGATTCTATTTGTTTGCATGTCTGGGTTGGTGTTTGCAAGTCCAAGTATTTGTCTTTATTGGTTTGAATGTCTAAAGTGTCTGTCTTTCTTTGTTTGCGTGTATAATTCTATTTGTTTGCATGTCTGGGTTGGTGTTTGAAAGTCCAAGAATTTGCCTTTGTTGGTTTGAATGTCTAAAGTGTCTGTCTTTCTCTGTTTGTGCGTGTGATTCTATTTGTTTGCATATCTGGGGTGGTGTTTGCAAGTTCAAGTATTTGTCTTTGTCGATTGAATGCCTAAAGTTTGTGTCTTTCTCTGTTTGTGTGTCTGATTCTATTTGTTTGCATGTCTGGGTTGGTGTTTGAAAGTCCAAGTATTTGTCTTTGTTGGTTTGAATGTCTAAAGTGTGTGTCTTTCTCTGTTTGTATATCTGATTCTATTTGGCTGGATGTCTGGGCTGGTGTTTGCAAGTCCAAGAATTTGTCTTTGTTGGTTTAAATGTCAAAAGTGTTTGTCTTTCTCTGTTTGTGTGTCTGATTCTATTTGTTTGCATGTCTTGGTTGATGTTTGCAAGTCCAAGAATTTGGCTTTGTTGGTTTGAATGTCTAAAGTTTCTGTCTTTCTCTGTTTGTGTGTCTGATTCTATTTATTTGCATGTCTGGGTGGGTGTTTGCAAGTCCAAGCATTTGTCATTGTTGGTTTGAATGTCTAAAGTGTCTGTCTTTATCTGTTTGTGCGTTTGATTCTATTTGTTTGCATGTCTGGGTTGGTGTTTGCAAGTTCAAGTATTTGTCTTTGTTGGTTTGAATTTCTAAAGTGTCTGTCTTTCTCTGTTTGTGTGTTTGATTCTATTTGTTTACATGTGTTGGTGTGCATTTGAAAGTCCAAAAATTTTTATTTTTTGGTTTGAACGTTTAAAGTGTCTGTCGTTCGCTGATTCTATGTCTTATTCTATTTGTTTACATGTCGGGGATGATGTTTGCAATTCAAAGTATTTTTCTTTGTTGGTTTGAATGTCTAAAGTGTTTGTCTTTCTCTGTTTGTGTGTCTTATTCTATTTGTTTGCATGTCTGGGTTGGTGTTTCCAAGTACAACTATTTGTCTTTGTTGGTTTGAATGTCTAAAGTGTCTGTCTTTCTTTGTTTGTGTGTCTGATTCTATTTGTTTGCATGTTTTGGTTGATGTTTGCAAGTCCAAGAATTAGTCTTTGTTGGTTTGAATGTCTAAACTGTCTGTCTTTCTCTGTTTGTGTGTTTGATTCTACTTGTTTGAATGTCTGGGTTGGTTTTTGAATTTCCAAGTATTTGTCTTTATTTGTTTGAATGTCTAAAGTGTCTGTCTTTCGCTGTTTTCGTGTATGATTCTATTTGTTTGCATGTCTGGGTTGGTGTTTGTAAGTCCAAGTATATGTCTTTGTTGGTTTGAATGTCTAAAGTGTCTGTCTTTATCTGTTTATGTGGCTGATTCTATTTGTTTACATGTCTGGGTTGGTGTTTGAAAGTCCAAGTATTTGTCTTTATTGGTTTGAATGTCTAAAGTGTCTATCTTTCTCTGTTTGCGTGTCTGATTCTATTTGTTTGCATGTCTGGGTTGGTGTTTGAAAGTCCAAGAATTTGTCTTTGTTGGTTTGAATGTCTAAAGTGTCTGTCTTTCTCTGTTTGTGCATTTGATTCTATTTGTTTGCATATCTGGGTTGGTGTTTGCAAGTTCAAGTATTTGTCTTTGTTGATTGAATGTCTAAAGTGTCTGTCTTTCTCTGTTTGTGTGTCTGATTCTATTTGTTTACATGTCTGGGTTGGTGTTTGAAAGTCCAAGTATTTGTCTTTGTTGGTTTGAATGTCTAAAGTGTGTGTCTTCCTCTGTTTGTATATCTGATTCTATTTGGTTGGATGTCTGGGCTGGTGTTTGCAAGTCAAAGAATTTGTCTTTGTTGGTTTGAATGTCAAAAGTGTTTGTCTTTCTCTGTTTTTGTGTTTGATTCTAGTTTTTTTCATGTCTTGGTTGATGTTTGCAAGTCCAAGAGTTTGTCTCTGTTGGTTTGAATGTCTAAAGTGTCTGTCCTGCTCTGTTTGTGTGTCTGATTCTATTTGTTAGCATGTCTGGGTTGGTGTTTGAATGTCCAAGTATTTGTCTTTGTTGGTTTGAGTATCTAACGTGTCTGTCTTTCTCCGTTTGTACTTCTTATTCTATTTTTTTGCAGGTTTGGGTTGATTTTTGCATGTCTAAGTAATTGTCTTTGTTGTCTTGAATTTATAAAACTTCTTTTTATCTCGGTTTGTGTGTTTGATTCTATATTTTTGCATTTCTGGTTAGTGTTTGTATGTCCAAGAATTTTTCCTTTTTGTTTTGAATGTATAAAGTGTCTTTCGTTCTCTGTTTTTGTGTCTGATTCTATTTGTTTGCATATCTGGTTTGGTGTTTGCAAGTCCATGTATTTGTCTTTGTTGGTTTGAATGGCTAAAATGTCTGTCTTTCTCTGTTTGTGTGTCTGATTCTATTTGTTTGCAAGTCTGGGCTTGTGTTTGCAAGTCGAAGTATCTGTCTTTGTTGGTTTGAATGTCTAAAGTGTCTGTCTTTCTCTGTTTATGTGGCTCATTCTATTTGTTTAAATATCTGGGTTGGTGTTTGCAAGTACGAGTATTTGTTTTTGTTGGTTTGAATGTGTAAAGTGTCTGTATTTCTCTGTTTGTGTGTCTGATTCTATTTGATTACATGTGTGGGTTGGTGTCTGCAAGTCAAAGTATTTGTGTTTATTGGTTTGAATGTCTAAAGTGTCTGTCTTTCACTGTTTGCGTGTCTGATTCTATTTGTTTGCATATCTGGGCTGGTGTTTGAAAGTCCAAGAATTTGTCTTTGTTGGTTTGAATGTCTAAAGTGTCTGTCTTTATCTGTTTCTGCGTTTGATTCTATTTGTTTGCATGTCTGGGTTGGTGTTTGCAAGTTCAATTATTTGTCTTTGTTGGTTTGAATGTCTAAATTGTCTGTCTTTCTCTGTTTGTGTGTCTGATTCTATTTGTTTACATGTCTGGGTTGGTGTTTGCAAGTCCAAGTATTTGTCTTTGATGGTTTGAATGTCTAAAGTGTGTGTCTTTCTCTGATTGTATGTCTGATTCTATTTGTTTGAATGTCTGGGTTGGTGTTTGCAAGTCCAAGAATTTGTCTTTGTTGGTTTGAATGTCTAAAGTGTGTGTCTTTCTCTGTTTGTGTGTCTTATTCTATTTGTTTGCATGTCTGGGTTGGTGTTTCCAAGTACAACTATTTGTCTTTGTTGGTTTGAATGTCTAAAGTGTCTGTCTTTCTTTGTTTGTGTGTCTGATTCTATTTGTTTGAATGTTTTGGTTGATTTTTGCAAGTCCAAGAATTAGGCTTTGTTGGTTTGAATGTCTAAAGTGTCTGTCTTTCTCTGTTTGTGTGTTTGATTCTAATTGTTTGAATGTCTGGGTTGTCATTTGCATGTCCAAGTATTTGTCTTTATTGGTTTGAATGTCTAAAGTGTCTGTCTTTCTCTGTTTGTGTGTCTGATTCTATTTGTTTGAATGTCTGGGTTGGTGTTTGTAAGTCCAAGTATCTGTCTTTGTTGGTTTGAATGTCTAAAGTGTCTGTCTTTCTCTGTTTCTGTGGCTGATTCTATTTGTTTCCATGTCTGGGTTGGTGTTTGCAAGTCCAAGTATTTGTCTTTATTGGTTTGAATGTCTAAAGTGTCTCTCTTTCTCTGTTTGCGTGTCTGATTCTATTTGTTTGCATGTCTGGGTTGGTGTTTGAAAGTCCAAGAATTTGTCTTTGTTGGTTTGAATGTCTAAAGTGTCTGTCTTTCTCTGTTTGTGAATTTGATTCTATTTGTTTGCATATCTGGGTTGGTGTTTGCAAGTTCAAGTATTTGTCTTTGTTGATTGAATGCCTAAAGTGTCTGTCTTTCTCTGTTTGTGTGTCTGATTCTATTTGTTTACATGTCTGGGTTGGTGTTTGAAAGTCCAAGTATTTGTCTTTGTTGGTTTGAATGTCTAAAGTGTGTGTCTTCCTCTGTTTGTATATCTGATTCTATTTGGTTGGATGTCTGGGCTGGTGTTTGCAAGTCCAAGAATTTGTCTTTGTTGGTTTGAATGTCAAAAGTGTTTGTCTTTCTCTGTTTGTGTGTTTGATTCTATTTGTTTGCATGTCTAGGTTGATGTTTGCAAGTCCAAGAAATTGTCTTTGTTGGTTTGAATGTCAAAAGTTTCTGTCTTTCTCTGTTTGTGTGTCTGATTCTACTTATTTGCATGTCTGGGTGGGTGTTTGCAAGTCCAAGCATTTGTCATTGTTGGTTTGAATGTCTAAAGTGTCTGTCTTTCTCTGTTTGTGTGTCTGATTCTATTTGTTTACATGTCTGTGTTAGTGTTTGCAAGTCCAAGTATTTGTCTTTGTTGGTTTGAATGTCTAAAGTGTCTGTCTTTCTCTGTTTGTGTCTCTGATTCTAGTTGTTTGCATGTCTAGGTTGGTGTTTGCAAGTCCAAGAATTTGTCTTTGTCGGTTTGAATGTCTAAAGTGTCTGTCTTTCTCTGTTTGTGTGTCTGATTCTATTTGTTTGCATGTCTGGTTTGGCTTTTACAAGTCCAACATTTTGTAATTCTTGGGTTTGAATGTCTATAGGGTCGGTCTCTATCTATACTTGGATTTTATTCTATTGGTTTGCATTTGTGGGCTAATTTTTGTAAGTTAAAGTATATGTCATTTGTGGTTATAATTAAAAAAGTGTATATATGTATGTGTTTGGATTTCTGATTATACTTATTTGAATGTCTGGGCTGGTGTTTGTAAGTCCAAGTATTTGTCTTTGTTGCTTTGAATGTCTAAAGTGTCTGTTTTTCTCTGTTTATGTGGCTGATTCTATTTGTTTACATGTCTGGGTTGGTGTTTGCAAGTCCAAGTATTTGTCTTTGTTGGTTTGAATGTTTAAAGTGTCTGTTTTCTCAGATTGTGTGTCTGATTCTATTTGTTTGCATGTCTGGGTTGATGTTTTTAAGTCCAAGAATTTGTATTTGTTAGTTTGAATGTCTAAAGTGTCTGTCTTTCTCTGTTTGTGTGTTTGATTCTACTTGTTTGAATGTCTGGGTTGGTATTTGCATGTCCAAGTATTTGTCTTTATTGGTTTGAATGTCTAAAGTGTCTTTCTTTCTCTGTTTGTGTGTCTGATTCTATTTGTTTGAATGTCTGGGTTGGTGTTTGTAAGTCCAAGTATCTGTCTTTGTTGGTTTGAATGTCTAAAGTGTCTGTCTTTCTCTGTTTATGTGGCTGATTCTATTTGTTTACATGTCTGGGTTGGTGTTTGCAAGTACAAGTATTTGTCTTTTTTGGTTTGAATGTCTAAAGTGTCTGTCTTTCTCTGTTTGCGTGTCTGATTCTATTTGTTTGCATGTCTGGGTTGGTGTTTGAAAGTCCAAGAATTTGTCTTTGTTGGTTTGAATGTCTAAAGTGTCTGTCTTTCTCTGTTTGTGCGTTTGATTCTATTTGTTTGCATATCTGGGTTGGTGTTTGCAAGTTCAAGTATTTGTCTTTGTTGATTTAATGCCTAAAGTGTCTGTCTTTCTCTGTTTGTGTGTCTGATTCTATTTGTTTACATGTCTGGGTTGGTGTTTGAAAGTCCAAGTATTTGTCTTTGTTGGTTTGAATGTCTAAAGTGTGTGTCTTCCTCTGTTTGTATATCTGATTCTATTTGGTTGGATGTCTGGGCTGGTGTTTGCAAGTCCAAGAATTTGTCTTTGTTGGTTTGAATGTCAAAAGTGTTTGTCTTTCTCTGTTTGTGTGTCTGATTCTATTTGTTTGCATGTCTTGGTTGATGTTTGCAAGTCCAAGAATTTGGCTTTGTTGGTTTGAATGTCTAAAGTTTCTGTCCTTCTCTGTTTGTGTGTCTGATTCTATTTGTTTGCAAGTCTGGGCTTGTGTTTGCAAGTCGAAGTATCTGTCTTTGTTGGTTTGAATGTCTAAAGTGTCTGTCTTTCTCTGTTTATGTGGCTCATTCTATTTGTTTACATGTCTGGGTTGGTGTTTGCAAGTCCAAGTATTTGTCTTTGTTGGTTTGAATGTTTAAAGTGTCTGTCTTTCTCTGTTTGTGTGTCTGATTATATTTGTTTGCATGTCTGGGTTGGTGTTTGCAAGTCCAAGTATTTGTCTTTATTGGTTTGAATGTATAAAGTGTCTGTCTTTCTCTGTTTGAGTGTCTGATTCTATTTCTTTTCATATCTGTGATGGTGTTTGAAAGTCCAAGAATTTGTCTTTGTTGGTTTGAATGTCTAAAGTGTCTGTCTTTATCTGTTTCTGAGTTTGATTCTATTTGTTTGCATGTCTGGGTTGGTGTTTGCAAGTTCAAGTATTTGTCTTTGTTGGTTTGAATGTCTAAAGTGTCTGTCTTTCTCTGTTTGTGTGTCTGATTCTATTTGTTTACATGTCTGGGTTGGTGTTTGCAAGTCCAAGTATTTTTCTTTGTTGGTTTGAATGTCTAAATTGTCTGTATTTCTCTGATTGTATGTCTGATTCTATTTGTTTGCATGTCTGGGTTGGTGTTTGAAAGTCCAAGAATTTGTCTTTGTTGGTTTGAATGTCTAAAGTGTTTGTCTTTCTCTGTTTGTGTGTCTTATTCTATTTGTTTGCATGTCTGGGTTGGTGTTTCAAAGTACAACTATTTGTCTTTGTTGGTTTGAATGTCTAAAGTGTCTGTCTTTCTTTGTTTGTGTGTCTGATTCTATTTGTTTGCATGTCTTGGTTGATGTTTGCAAGTCCAAGAATTCGGCTTTGTTGGTTTGAATGTCTAAACTGTCTGTCTTTCTCTGTTTGTGTGTTTGATTCTACTTGTTTGAATGTCTGGGTTGGTATTTGAATGTCCAAGTATTTGTCTTTATTGGTTTGAATGTCTAAAGTGTCTGTCTTTCTCTGTTTGTGTGTCTGATTCTATTTTTTTGAATGTCTGGGTTGGTGTTTGTAAGTCCAGGAATATGTCTTTGTTGGTTTGAATGTCTAAAGTGTCTGTCTTTCTCTGTTTATGTGGCTGATTCTATTTTTTTACATGTCTGGGTTGGTGTTTGCAAGTCCAGGTATTTGTCTTTATTGGTTTGAATGTCTAAAGTGTCTATCTTTCTCTGTTTGTGTGTCTAATTCTATTTGTTTGCATGTCTGGGTTGGTGTTTGAAAGTCCAAGAATTTGCCTTTGTTGGTTTGAATGTCTAAAGTGTCTGTCTTTCTCTGTTTGTGCGTTTGATTCTATTTGTTTGCATGTCTGGGTTGGTGTTTGCAAGTTCAAGTATTTGTCTTTGTTGATTGAATGCCTAAAGTGTCTGTCTTTCTCTGTTTGTGTGTCTGATTCTATTTGTTTACATGTCTGGGTTGGTGTTTGAAAGTCCAAGTATTTGTCTTTGTTGGTTTGAATGTCTAAAGTGTGTGTCTTCCTCTGTTTGTATATCTGATTCTATTTGGTTGGATGTGTGGGCTGGTGTTTGCAAGTCCAAGAATTTGTCTTTGTTGGTTTGAATGTCAAAAGTGTTTGTCTTTCTCTGTTTTTGTGTCTGATTCTATTTGTTTTCATGTCTTGGTTGATGTTTGCAAGTCCAAGAATTTGGCTTTGTTGGTTTGAATGTCTAAAGTTTCTGTCTTTCTCTGTTTGTGTGTCTGATTCTATTTATTTGCATGTCTGGGTGGGTGTTTGCAAGTCCAAGAATTTGTCATTGTTGGTTTGAATGTCTAAAGTGTCTGTCTTTCTCTGTTTGTGTGTCTGATTCTATTTGTTTACATGTCTGTGTTAGTGTTTGCAAGTCCAAGAATTTGTCTTTGTTGGTTTGAATGTCTAAAGTGTCTGTCTTTCTCTGTTTGTGTCTCTGATTCTATTTGTTTGCATGTCTTGGTTGGTGTTTGCAAGTCCAAGTATTTGTATTTGTTGGTTTGAATGTCTAAAGTGTCTGTCTTTCTCTGTTTGTGTGTCTGATTCTATTTGTTTGCATGTCTGGGTTGGTGTCTGCAAGTCAAAGAATTTGTCTTTGTTGATTTGAATGTCTAAAGTATCTGTCTTTCTCTGTTTGTTTGTCTGATTCTATTTGTTTGAATGTCTGGGTTGGTGTTTGTAAGTCCAAGTATATGTCTTTGTTGGTTTGAATGTCTAAAGTGTCTGTCTTTCTCTGTTTATGTGGCTGATTCTATTTGTTTACATGTCTGGGTTGGTGTTTGCAAGTCCAAGTATTTGTCTTTGTTGGTTTGAATCTTTAAAGTGTCTGTTTTCTCTGATTGTGTGTCTGATTCTATTTGTTTGCATGTCTGGGTTGATGTTTTTAAGTCCAAGAATTTGTATTTGTTGGTTTGAATGTCTAAAGTGTCTGTCTTTCTCTGTTTGTGTGTTTGATTCTACTTGTTTTAATGTCTGGGTTGGTATTTGAATGTCCAAGTATTTGTCTTTATTGGTTTGAATGTCTAAAGTGTCTGTCTTTCGCTGTTTGTGTGTCTGATTCTATTTGTTTGAATGTCTGGGTTGATGTTTGCAAGTCCAAGAATTTGGCTTTGTTGGTTTGAATGTCTAAAGTTTCTGTCCTTCTCTGTTTGTGTGTCTGATTCTATTTGTTTGCAAGTCTGGGCTTGTGTTTGCAAGTCGAAGTATCTGTCTTTGTTGGTTTGAATGTCTAAAGTGTCTGTCTTTCTCTGTTTATGTGGCTCATTCTATTTGTTTACATGTCTGGGTTGGTGTTTGCAAGTCCAAGTATTTGTCTTTGTTGGTTTGAATGTTTAAAGTGTCTGTCTTTCTCTGTTTGTGTGTCTGATTCTATTTGTATACATGTCTGGGTTGGTGTTTGCAAGTCAAAGTATTTGTGTTTATTGGTTTGAATGTCTAAAGTGTCTGTCTTTCTCTGTTTGCGTGTCTGATTCTATTTGTTTGCATATCTGGGCTGGTGTTTGAAAGTCCAAGAATTTATCTTTGTTGGTTTGAATGTCTAAAGTGTCTGTCTTTATCTGTTTGTGCGTTTGATTCTATTTGTTTGCATGTCTGGGTTGGTGTTTGCAAGTCCAAGTATTTGTCTTTGTTGGTTTGAATGTCTAAAGTGTCTGTCTTTCTCTGTTTGTGTGTCTGATTCTATTTGTTTACATGTCTGGGTTGGTGTTTGCAAGTCCAAGTATTTGTCTTTGTTGGTTTGAATGTCTAAAGTGTGTGTCTTTCTCTGTTTGTATGTCTGATTCTAGTTGTTTGCAGGTCTGGGTTGGTGTTTGCAAGTCCAAGAATTTGTCTTTGTTGGTTTGAATGTCTAAAGTGTTTGTCTTTCTCTGTTTGTGTGTCTTATTCTATTTGTTTGAATGTCTGGGTTGGTGTTTCCAAGTACAACTATTTGTCTTTGTTGGTTTGAATGTCTAAAGTGTCTGTCTTTCTCTGTTTGTGTGTCTGATTCTATTTGTTTGCATGTCTTGGTTGATGTTTGCAAGTCCAAGAATTCGGCTTTGTTGGTTTGAATGTCTAAACTGTCTGTCTTTCTCTGTTTGTGTGTTTGATTCTACTTGTTTGAATGTCTGGGTTGGTATTTGCATGTCCAAGTATTTGTCTTTATTGGTTTGAATGTCTAAAGTGTCTGTCTTTCGCTGTTTGTGTGTCTGATTCTATTTGTTTGAATGTCTGGTTTGGTGTTTGTAAGTCCAAGTATCTGTCTTTGTTGGTTTGAATGTCTAAATTGTCTGTCTTTCTCTGTTTATGTGGCTGATTCTATTTTTTTACATGTCTGGGTTGGTGTTTGCAAGTCCAAGTATTTGTCTTTATTGGTTTGAATGTCTAAAGTGTCTATCTTTCTCTGTTTGAGTGTCTGATTCTATTTGTTTGCATGTCTGGGTTGGTGTTTGAAAGTCCAAGAATTTGTCTTTGTTGGTTTGAATGTCTAAAGTGTATGTATTTCTCTGTTTGTGCGTTTGATTCTATTTGTTTGCATATCTGGGTTGGTGTTTGCAAGTTCAAGTATTTGTCTTTGTTGATTGAATGCCTAAAGTGTCTGTCTTTCTCTGTTTGTGTGTCTGATTCTATTTGTTTACATGTCTGGGTTGGTGTTTGAAAGTCCAAGTATTTGTCTTTGTTGGTTTGAATGTCTAAAGTGTGTGTCTTCCTCTGTTTGTATATCTGATTCTATTTGGTTGGATGTCTGGGCTGGTGTTTGCAAGTCCAAGAATTTGTCTTTGTTGGTTTGAATGTCAAAAGTGTTTGTCTTTCTCTGTTTGTGTGTTTGATTCTAGTTTTTTGCATGTCTAGGTTGATGTTTGCAAGTCCAAGAAATTGGCTCTGTTGGTTTGAATGTCAAAAGTTTCTGTCTTTCTCTGTTTGTGTGTCTGATTCTACTTATTTGCATGTCTGGGTTGGTGTTTGCAAGTCCAAGCATTTGTCATTGTTGGTTTGAATGTCTAAAGTGTCTGTCTTTCTCTGTTTGTGTGTCTGATTCTATTTGTTTACATGTCTGTGTTAGTGTTTGCAAGTCCAAGTATTTGTCTTTGTTGGTTTGAATGTCTAAAGTGTCTGTCTTTCTCTGTTTGTGTCTCTGATTCTATTGTTTGCATGTCTAGGTTGGTGTTTGCAAGTCCAAGAATTTGTCTTTGTCGGTTTGAATGTCTAAAGTGTCTGTCTTTCTCTGTTTGTGTGTCTGACTCTATTTGTTTGAATGTCTGGGTTGGTGTTTGCAAGTCCAAGGATTTGTCTTTTTTGGTTTGAATGTCTAAAGTGTCTGTCTTTCTCTGTTTGTGTGTCTGATTCTATTTGTTTGCATGTCTGGGTTGGTGTTTACAAGTCCAAGAATTTGTCTTTGTTGGTTTGAATGTCTAAAGTATCTGTCTTTATCTGTTTGTTTGTCTGATTCTATTTGTTTGCATGTCTGGGTTGGTGTTTGTAAGTCCAAGTATCTGTCTTTGTTGGTTTGAATGTCTAAAGTGTCTGTCTTTCTCTGTTTATGTGGGTGATTCTATTTGTTTACATGTCTGGGTTGGTGTTTGCAAGTCCAAGTATTTGTCTTTGTTGGTTTGAATCTTTAAAGTGTCTGTTTTCTCAGATTGTGTGTCTGATTCTATTTGTTTGCATGTCTGGGTTGATGTTTTTAAGTCCAAGAATTTGTATTTGTTAGTTTGAATGTCTAAAGTGTCTGTCTTTCTCTGTTTGTGTGTTTGATTCTATTTGTTTGAATGTCTGGGTTGGTATTTGCATGTCTAAGTATTTGTCTTTATTGGTTTGAATGTCTAAAGTGTCTGTCTTTCTCTGTTTGTGTGTCTGATTCTATTTGTTTGAATGTCTGGGTTGGTGTTTGTAAGTCCAAGTATCTGTCTTTGTTGGTTTGAATGTCTAAAGTGTCTGTCTTTCTCTGTTTATGTGGATGATTCTATTTGTTTACATGTCTGGGTTGGTGTTTGAAAGTCCAAGTATTTGTCTTTGTTGGTTTGAATGTCTAAAGTGTCTATCTTTCTCTGTTTGCGTGTCTGATTCTATTTGTTTGCATGTCTGGGTTGGTGTTTGCAAGTCCAAGAATTTGTCTTTGTTGGTTAGAATGTCTAAAGTGTCTGTCTTTCTCTGTTTGTGCGTTTGATTCTATTTGTTTGCATATCTGGGTTGGTGTTTGCAAGTTCAAGTATTTGTCTTTGTTGATTGAATGCCTAAAGTGTCTGTCTTTCTCTGTTTGTGTGTCTGATTCTATTTGTTTACATGTCTGGGTTGGTGTTTGAAAGTCCAAGTATTTGTCTTTGTTGGTTTGAATGTCTAAAGTGTGTGTCTTCCTCTGTTTGTATATCTGATTCTATTTGGTTGGATGTCTGGGCTGGTGTTTGCAAGTCCAAGAATTTGATCAAAAGTATCCTTTTTTTCGGTGAAACCTTTTGGCTAAGCCGCTAACGTAAGGATTTACAAGAGGGAAGTGCAATTGTTGGGTGCCAGCTAATTATCAGCTATTTAAAACTTTGCGAGAAATTTGTAAGTCAAATTAATAGCTAAGGAATTGACAGACAGTTGGCTGTTAAAAGGAGAGTTCAAAAACATAGTTATTTCTATTGGAAGAATTAAATTCATAAACAGAGGAGGGGGAGAGGGGAGGTTTACATGGGAAAACAGAATATATTTTACATTTTCTAGTGAGTATAAACAACACATAGTGGAGTTTGTATTGTGTGGGGGGGGGGGTTACCTGAATTTGAATATATTGAGGGGTGTCTATGTAAATGATTTTATTTGAAAATAAACTATGAAAATTTACTAAACAGAACTCACATTATAAATCGCTGTAGCCAAAGCTTCAAGGTCGATAATATCCAATGTTTTATCCATTGTGTCATAGAACTTTCTGAATGTTTAATCACAATGCATGTCCGTTATATACGAAATCTCAAGGGCGATTTGCGATGTAATGGGAACTCCTATGTAACCGACTCCCTGATTGGTTTAGAAGGAGATGTAACCGACTCCCTGATTGGCTTAGAAGGAGACACGTGATCCTGTTTTCCGTTATCCGATCAACACATTCTCCCCGACGATTATGTAAATCAATTTCTCGGAAATTCATTTCCCCCCTCTTGCCATAGATTAATACATCTCTTCCCCCCGTCAATGCGCATGTAAAAACTTTGTCCCGGAGATCAATTCCCCTTTCGTTAGAATCAATAATTCCCCTTAGAAACAACAGATAAATTCCCCTCGAGTCGATCAATACATTCCCCTCGATTATACAAATCAATTTCTCAGAAATTCTCTCCCCTTCGTGGATCGATAATCCTTGAATAAATTATGACAGCAGTGGTGTGGGTTCGGAGTCATTACGTCATTCCTACTAAAGAGCAAAAATAAAATAAAATAATCTACCAAGCGTGAAACTACCACAAATCACCATTGATAAATAAATGAAACCCAAAACGAATAGAAATTACAATAAATAACCGATTCAAACTCAAAACGAGCAGAAATTAACAAAACTTGTGCTCAAAACCCCTATGTCTTCCCAAGGCCAGAACATAATTTGCACTTTACTGAAAAAATATAAATGTTTTTACTTTTATAACTTTAATAAATCAAATAATATTAACCTTTTTATTACTAAATATCAGTATATGCATATTAAAATGACAATGCACATTCTTTTTTATTTTTTTTTTCAGTAATTAATTGCTCCACTATTCTAAGATAAAAGAGTCTTTTGGCCTAGAATATTATTTTAAGCTGAAGATGAGATGAGAAGGGCTCTAAACCCCTATTTCTTCCCAAGGCCAAAACATAATTTGAGTACACTGGGGGGTTGTCATCCTCAAAGACTTAATTTCCAGAAGTTTCAACTACGTTGAAACAAATGACTATCTCAAAATTTTGATTGGATGTGTTTGGGAAAAAGTTGGATGTGAGAATGTGGTTATTTGCCCTCCAATCACTTTTGACTATTAAAAAGGGCACTAGCCTTTTGAATTTCCAATCAAACGAGCCCTTTCTGAAGTTTCTACGACAAAGATTTTTATAAAAACCTTATTTACCCCCAGTTTATTACTTAAAACCCTTTCCCTGAGGTTTGTGGGGGAGTGAACTCCTGAAAATCCTAATTTTTAGTAGGGAAGGGGGTACCAGCACTGGACGAACACATGTGCTGCCATCTATAATTGTTCTAACGCCGACAGGTTATAATTTATTCAAGGATTATTGATCCACGAAGGGGGACAGATTTCTGAGAAATTGATTGCATAATCGAGGGGAAGTAGATTTCTGAGAAATTGATTTACAGAATCGGTGTGGAATTTATTGATCGAGTCTAACGGAATTAGAAATGACATCACTTGTTTCCTAGGAATTATGCGGGACTCTAAAGAGATAGAAATTCCATTTTTAAATATGGCTTCTTTAGTCTTTAGTGACAGAGATAAATTAATATTCTATTTTTAAATATGGCTTCTCCGATCTTTAGGTCAGAGTGATAAATGGATATTCTATCGAAACCAGAATAGTGTAGCTAGGAACATCTTAGAGATGAAGAGATTAACGCGGGAATTTTTTCCTGGGAATTTCAAATTTGACAGCGCAGGGATGCCAAAATAAAATGAACACGCAGAAATTACTTTTATGGGATTATTTGGGCGAAACCGTTTGAGATATTTTAGAAGATGATTTAGGTGAAACATTTGTAGCCATTTTAGAAGATGATTTGGGGTGAAACTCTGTGGTCGTTATAATAAACAAGTTCCATTTGAACAGTTTTGCGAGGTCCCCTACCCAAACCCCAAAGGGCCCCTCGGGCCCCAAAGGGCCCCGTGAGGGACCCCTGGCCCCCAAAGGCTCCCGAGCCCCCAAAGACCCCCCCTGGCCCCAAAGCCCCCCGGGTCCCCACATTTTTTTAATACTTTTTTGTATCAATTTGTTTGCATGTCTGGGTTGGTGTCTGCAAGGCCAAGTATTTGTCTTTGTTGGTTTGAATGTCTAAAGTGTCTGTCTTTCTCTGTTTGTGTGTCTGATTCTATTTGTTTACATGTCTGGGTTGATGTTTGCAAGTCCAAGAATTTGTCTTTCTTGGTTTGAATGTCTAAACTGTCTATCTTTCTCTGTTTGTGTGTCTGATTCTATTTGTTTGCATGTCTGGGTTGGTGTTTGCAAGTCCAAGTATTTATCTTTGTTGGTTTTAATGTCTAAAGTATCTGTATTTCTCTGTTTGTGTGTCTGATTCTATTTGTTTGAATGTTTGGGTTGGTGTTTGCTAGTCCAAGAATTTTTCTTTGTTGGTTTGAATGTCTAAAGTGTCTGTCTTTCTCTGTTTGTGTGTCTGATTCTATTTGTTTGAATATCTGGGTTGGTGTTTGCAAGTCCAATTATTTGTCTTTGTTGGTTTGAATGTTTAAAGTGTCTGTCTTTCTCTGTTTGTGTGTCTGATTCTATTTGTTTGCATGTCTGGGTTGGTGTTTGCAAGTCAAAGTATTTGTCTTTGTTGGTTTGAATGTCTAATGTGGTTTGAATGTCTAAAGTGTCTTTTTTTCTCTGTTTGTGTGTCTGATTCTATTTGTTTGCATGTATGGGTTGGTGTTTGCAAGTCCAATAATTTGTCTTTGTTGGTTTGAATGGCTAAAGTGTCTGTATTTATCTGTTTGTGTGTCTGATTCTATTTGTTTTGCAAGTCGGGGTTGGTGTTTGCAAGTCGAAGTATCTGTCTTTTTTGGTTTGAATGTCTAAAATGTCTGTCTTTCTCTGTTTATGTGGCTCATTCTGTTTGTTTACATGTCTGGGTTGGTGTTTGCAAGTCCAAGTATTTGTCTTTGTTGGTTTGAATGTCTAAAGTGTCTGTCTTTCTCTGTTTGTGTGTCTGATTCTATTTGTATGCATGTCTGGATTGGTGTTTGCATGTCCAAGTATTTGTCTTTGTTGGTTTCAATGTCTAAAGTGTCTGTATTTATCTGTTTGTGTGTCTGATTCTATTTTAATGCATGTCTGGGTTGGTGTTTCCAAGTCCAAGTATTTGTCATTGTTGGTTTGAACGTCTAAAGTGACGGTCTTTCTCTGTTTGTGTGTCTGAATTTATTTGTTTGCATGCCTGGGTTGGTTTTTGCAAGTCCAAGAATTTGTCTTTGTTGGTTTGAATGTCTAAAGTGTCTGTCTTTTTCTGTTTGTATATCTGATTCTATTTGTTTGCATATCTGGGTTGGTGTTTGCAAGTTCAAGAATTTGTCTTTTTTGGTTTGAATGTCTAAAGTGTCTGTCTATCTTTGTTTGTGTGTCTGATTCTATTTGTTTGCATGTCTGGGTTGGTGTTTCAAAGTACAAGTATTTGTCTTTATTGGTTTGAATGTCTAAAGTGTCTGTCTTTCTCTGTTTGCGTGTCTGATTCTATTTGTTTGCATGTCTGGGTTGGTGTTTGAAAGTCCAAGAATTTGCCTTTGTTGGTTTGAATGTCTAAAGTGTCTGTATTTCTCTGTTTGTGCGTTTGATTCTATTTGTTTGCATGTCTGGGTTGGTGTTTGCAAGTTCAAGTATTTGTCTTTGTTGGTTTGAATGCCTAAAGTGTCTGTCTTTCTCTGTTTGTGTGTCTGATTCTATTTATTTACATGTCTGGGTTGGTGTTTGAAAGTCCAAGTATTTGTCTTTGTTGGTTTGAATGTCTAAAGTGTCTGTCTTTCTCTGTTTGCGTGTCTGATTCTATTTGATTGCATGTCAGGGTTGGTGTTTGCAAGTCCAAGAATTTGTCATTGTTGGTTTGAATGTCTAAAGTGTCTGTCTTTCTCTGTTTGTTTGTCTGATTCTATTTGTTTGCATATCTGGGTTGGTGTTTGCAAGTTCAAGAATTTGTCTTTTTGGTTTGAATTTATAAAGTGTCTGTCTATCTTTGTTTGTTTGTCTGATTATATTTGATTGCATATCTGGGTTGGTGTTTGCAAGTTCAAGAATTTGTCTTTTTTGGTTTGAATGTCTAAAGTGTCTGTCTATCTTTGTTTGTGTGTCTGATTCTATTTGTTTGCATGTCTGGGTTGGTGTTTGCAAGTCCAAGTATTTGTCTTTATTGGTTTGAATGTCTAAAGTGTCTGTCTTTCTCTGTTTGAGTGTCTGATTCTATTTGTTTGCATGTCTGGGTTGGTGTTTGAAAGTCCAAGAATTTGTCTTTGTTGGTTTGAATGTCTAAAGTGTCTGTCTTTCTCTGTTTGTGCGTTTGATTCTATTTGTTTGCATATCTGGGTTGGTGTTTGCAAGTTCAAGTATTTGTCTTTGTCGATTGAATGCCTAAAGTTTCTGTCTTTCTCTGTTTGTGTGTCTGATTCTATTTGTTTACATGTCTGGGTTGGTGTTTGCAAGTCCAAGTATTTGTCTTTGTTGGCTTGAATGTCTAAAGTGTCTGTCGTTCTCTGTTTGTGTGTCTGATTCTTTTTGTTTGCATGTCTGGGTTCATGTTTTTAAGTCCAAGAATTTGTATTTGTTGGTTTGAATGTCTAAAGTGTCTGTCTTTCTCTGTTTGTGTGTCTGATTCTATTTGTATGCATGTCTTGGTTGTTGTTTGCAAGTTCAAGTATTTGTCTTGTTGGTTTGAATGTCTATAGTGTGTGTCTTTATCTATTTGTGTGCCTGATTTTATTTGTTTGCATGTCTGTGTTGATGTTTTCAAGTCCCAGTATCTGTGTTTGTTGGATTGAATGTCTAAAGTGTCTGTCTTTCTCTGTGTGAGTGTCTGATTCTTTTTGTTTGCATGTCTGGGTTGTTGTTTGCATGCCCAAGTATTTGTCTTTATTGGTTTGAATGTCTAAAGTGTCTGTCTTTCTCTGTTTACATGTCTTATTCTTTTTGTTTGCATGTCTGGGTTGGTGTTTGCAAGTCCAAGTATTTGTCACTGTTGGTTTGAATGTCTAAAGTGTCTGTCTTTAGCTGTTTCTGTGTCTGATTCTATTTGTTTGCATGTCTGGGTTGGTGTTTGCAAGTCCAAGTATCTGTCTTTCTTGGTTTGAATGTCTAAAGTGTCTGTCTTTCTCTGTTTGCGTGTCTGATTCTATTTGTTTGCATGTCTGGGTTGGCGTTTGCAAGTCCAAGAATTTGTCTTTGTTGGTTTGAACGTCTAAATTGTCTGTCTTTCTCTGTTTGTGTGTCTGATTCTATTTGTTTGCATGTCTGGGTTGGAGTTTGCAAGTCCAAGAATTTTTCTTTGTTGGTTTGAATGTCTAAAGTGTCTGTCTTTCTCTGTTTGTGTGTCTGATTCTATTTGTTTGCATGTCTGGGCTGGTGTTTGCAAGTCCCAGTATCTGTCTTTGTTGGTTTGAATGTCTAAAGTGTCTGTCTTTCTCTGTTTACATGTCTGATTCTATTTGTTTGCATGTCTGGAATGGTGTTTGCAAGTCCAAGTATTTTTCTTTGTTGGTTTGAATGTCTAAAGTGTCTGTCTTTCTCTGTTTGTGTGTCTGATTCTATTTGTATGCATATCTGGATTGGTGTTTGAATGTCCAAGTATTTGTCTTTGTTGGTTTGAATGTCTAAAGTGTCTGTCTTTCTCTGTTTGTGTGTCTGAATCTATTTATTTGCATGTCTGGGTTGGTGTTTGCAAGTCCAAGAATTTGTCATTGTTGGTTTGAATGTCTATATTGTCTGTCTTTCTCTGTTTGTGTGTCTGATTCTATTTGTTTGAATGTCTGGGTTGGTGTTTGCAAGTCCAAGTATTTTTCCTTTTTGGTTTGAATGTCTAAAGTGTCTGTCTTTCTCTGTTTGTGTGTCTGATTCTATTTGTTTGCATGTCTGGGTTGGTGTTTGCAAGTCCAGGAATTTGTCTTTGTTGGTTTGAATGGCTAAAATGTCTGTCTTTCTCTGTTTGTGTGTCTGATTCTATTTGTTTGCAAGTCTGGGCTTGTGTTTGCAAGTCGAAGTATCTGTCTTTGTTGGTTTGAATGTCTAAAGTGTCTGTCTTTCTCTGTTTATGTGTCTCATTCTATTTGTTTTCATGTCTGGGTTGTTGTTTGCAAGTCCAAGTATTTGTCTTTGTTGGTTTGAATGTCTAAAGTGTCTGTCTTTCTCTGTTTGTGTGTCTGATTCTATTTGTTTACATGTCTGGGTTGGTGTTTGCAAGTCCAAGTATTTGTGTTTATTGGTTTGAATGTCTAAAGTGTCTGTCTTTCACTGTTTGCGTGTCTGATTCTATTTGTTTGCATATCTGGGCTGGTGTTTGAAAGTCCAAGAATTTGTCTTTGTTGGTTTGAATGTCTAAAGTGTCTGTCTTTATCTGTTTCTGAGTTTGATTCTATTTGTTTGCATGTCTGGGTTGGTGTTTGCAAGTGCAAATATTTGTCTTTGTTGATTTGAATGTCTAAAGTGGATGTCTTTCTCTGTTTGTGTGTCTGATTCTATTTGTTTTCATGTCTGGGTTGGTGTTTGCAAGTCCAAATATTTGTATTTGTTGGTTTGAATGTCTAAAGTGTCTGTCTTTCTCTGTTTGTGTGTCTGATTCTATTTGTTTGCATGTCTGGGTTGGTGTTTGCAAGTCCAAGTATTTGTCTTTGTTGGTTTGAATGTCTAAAATGTATGTCTTTCTCTGTTTGTGTGTCTTATTCTATTTGTTTTCATGTCTGGGTTGGTGTTTGCAAGTACAACTATTTGTCTTTGTTGGTTTGAATGTCTAAAGTGTCTGTCTTTCTTTGTTTGTGTGTCTGATTCTATTTGTTTGCATGTCTTGGTTGATGTTTGCAAGTCCAAGAATTCGGCTTTGTTGGTTTGAATGTCTAAAGTGTCTGTCTTTCTCTGTTTGTGTGTTTGATTCTACTTGTTTGAATGTCTGGGTGTGTATTTGCAGTCCAAGTATTTGTCTTTATTGGTTTGAATGTCTAAAGTGTCTGTCTTTCTCTGTTTGTGTGTCTGATTCTATTTGTTTGAATGTCTGGGTTGGTGTTTGTAAGTCCAAGTATATGTCTTTGTTGGTTTGAATGTCTAAAGTGTCTGTCTTTCTCTTTTTTTGTGTCTGATTCTATTTGTTTACATGTCTGGGTTGGTGTTTGCAAGTCCAAGTATTTGTCTTTGTTGGTTTGAATGTCTAAAGTGTCTTTCTTTCTCTGTTTGTGTGTCTTATTCTATTTGTTTGCATTTCTGGGTTGGTGTTTGAAAGTCCAAGAATTTGTCTTTGTTGGTTTGAATGTATAAAGTGTCTGTCTTTCTCTGTTTGTGCATTTGATTCTATTTGTTTGCATATCTGGGTTGGTGTTTGCAAGTTCAAGTATTTGTCTTTGTTGATTGAATGCCTAAAGTGTCTGTCTTTCTCTGTTTGTGTGTCTGATTCTATTTGTTTACATGTCTGGGTTGGTGTTTGAAAGTCCAAGTATTTGTCTTTGTTGGTTTGAATGTCTAAAGTGTGTGTCTTCCTCTGTTTGTATATCTGATTCTATTTGGTTGGATGTGTGGGCTGGTGTTTGCAAGTCCAAGAATTTGTCTTTGTTGGTTTGAATGTCAAAAGTGTCTGTCTTTCTCTGTTTTTGTGTCTGATTCTATTTGTTTGCATGTCTTGGTTGATGTTTGCAGGTCCAAAAATTTGGCTTTGTTGGTTTGAATGTCTAAAGTTTCTGTCTTTCTCTGTTTGTGTGTCTGATTCTATTTATTTGCATGTCTGGGTGGGTGTTTGCAAGTCCAAGAATTTGTCTTTGTTGGTTTGAATGTCTAAAGTGTCTGTCTTTCTCTGTTTGTGTGTCTGATTCTATTTGTTTACATGTCTGTGTTAGTGTTTGCAAGTCCAAGTATTTGTCTTTGTTGGTTTGAATGTCTAAAGTGTCTGTCTTTCTCTGTTTGTGTCTCTGATTCTAGTTGTTTGCATGTCTAGGTTGGTGTTTGCAAGTCCAAGAATTTGTCTTTGTCGGTTTGAATGTCTAAAGTGTCTGTCTTTCTCTGTTTGTGTGTCTGACTCTATTTGTTTGCATTTCTGGGTTGGTGTTTGAAAGTCCAAGTATTTGTCTTTGTTGGTTTGAATGTATAAAGTGTCTGTCTTTCTCTGTTTGTGTGTCTGATTTTATTTGTTTTCATATCTGGGTTGGTGTTTAAAAGTCAAAGAATATATCTTTGGTGGTTTGAATGTCTAAAGTATCTGTCTTTCTCTGTTTGTGTGTCTGATTCTATTTGTTTGCATGTCTGGGTTGATGTTTGCAAGTCCAAGAATCTGTCTTTGTTGGTTTGTATGTCTAAAGTGTCTGTCTTTCTCTGTTTATGTGGCTGATTCTATTTGTTTACATGTCTGGGTTGGTGTTTGCAAGTCCAAGTATTTGTCTTTGTTGGTTTGAATCTTTAAAGTGTCTGTTTTCTCAGATTGTGTGTCTGATTCTATTTGTTTGCATGTCTGGGTTGATGTTTTTAAGTCCAAGAATTTGTATTTGTTGGTTTGAATGTCTAAAGTGTCTGTCTTTCTCTGTTTGTGTGTTTGATTCTAATTGTTTGAATGTCTGGGTTGGTCTTTGAATGTCTAAGTATTTGTCTTTATTGGTTTGAATGTCTAAAGTGTCTGTCTTTCTCTGTTTGTGTGTCTGATTCTATTTGTTTGAATGTCTGGGCTGGTGTTTGCAAGTCCAAGTATCTGTCTTTGTTGGTTTGAATGTCTAAAGTGTCTGTCTTTCTCTGTTTTTGTGGCTGATTCTATTTGTTTACATGTCTGGGTTGGTGTGTGCAAGTCCAAGTATTTGTATTTATTGGTTTTAATGTCTAAAGTGTCTCTCTTTCTCTGTTTGCGTGTCTAATTCTATTTGTTTTCATTTCTGGGTTGGTGTTTGAAATTCCAAGTATTTGTCTTTGTTGGTTTGAATGTCTAAAGTGTCTGTCTTTCTCTGTTTGTGCGTTTCATTCTATTTGTTTGCATATCTGGGTTGGTGTTTGCAAGTTCAAGTATTTGTCTTTGTTGATTGAATGCCTAAAGTGTCTGTCTTTCTCTGTTTGTGTGTCTGATTCTATTTGTTTACATGTCTGGGTTGGTGTTTGAAAGTCCAAGTATTTGTCTTTGTTTGTTTGAATGTCTAAAGTGTGTGTCTTCCTCTGTTTGTATATCTGATTCTATTTGGTTGGATGTCTGGGCTGGTGTTTGCAAGTCCAAGAATTTGTCTTTGTTGGTTTGAATGTCAAAAGTGTTTGTCTTTCTCTGTTTGTGTGTCTGATTCTATTTGTTTGCATGTCTTGGTTGATGTTTGCAAGTCCAAGAATTTGGCTTTGTTGGTTTGAATGTCTAAAGTTTCTGTCCTTCTCTGTTTGTGTGTCTGATTCTATTTGTTTGCAAGTCTGGGCTTGTGTTTGCAAGTCGAAGTATCTGTCTTTGTTGGTTTGAATGTCTAAAGTGTCTGTCTTTCTCTGTTTATGTGGCTCATTCTATTTGTTTACATGTCTGGGTTGGTGTTTGCAAGTCCAAGTATTTGTCTTTGTTGGTTTGAATGTTTAAAGTGTCTGTCTTTCTCTGTTTGTGTGTCTGATTCTATTTGTTTACATGTCTGGGTTGGTGTTTGCAAGTCCAAGTATTTGTGTTTATTGGTTTGAATGTCTAAAGTGTCTGTCTTTCTCTGTTTGTGTGTCTGATTCTATTTGTTTGCATATCTGGGCTGGTGTTTGAAAGTCCAAGAATTTGTCTTTGTTGGTTTGAATGTCTAAAGTGTCTGTCTTTATCTGTTTGTGCGTTTGATTCTATTTGTTTGCATGTCTGGGTTGGTGTTTGCAAGTTCAAATATTTGTCTTTGTTGGTTTGAATGTCTAAAGTGTCTGTCTTTCTCTGTTTGTGTGTCTGATTCTATTTGTTTAAATGTCTGTGTTGGTGTTTGCAAGTCCAAGTATTTGTCTTTGTTGGTTTGAATGTCTAAAGTGTCTGTCTTTCTCTGATTGTATGTCTGATTCTATTTGTTTGCATGTCTGGGTTGGTGTTTGCAAGTCCAAGAATTTGTCTTTGTTGGTTTGAATGTCTAAAGTGTTTGTCTTTCTCTGTTTGTGTGTCTTATTCTATTTGTTTGCATGTCTGGGTTGGTGTTTCCAAGTACAACTAATTGTCTTTGTTGGTTTGAATGTCTAAAGTGTCTGTCTTTCTTTGTTTGTGTGTCTGATTCTATTTGTTTGCATGTCTTGGTTGATGTTTGCAAGTCCAAGAATTCGGCTTTGTTGGTTTGAATGTCTAAAGTGTCTGTTTTTCTCTGTTTGTGTGTTTGATTCTACTTGTTTGATTGTCTGGGTTGGTATTTGCATGTCCAAGTATTTGTCTTTATTGGTTTGAATGTCTAAAGTGTCTGTCTTTCTCTGTTTGTGTGTCTGATTCTATTTGTTTGCATGTCTGGGTTGGTGTTTGTAAGTCCAAGTATCTGTCTTTGTTGGTTTGAATGTCTAAAGTGTCTGTCTTTCTCTGTTTATGTGTCTGATTCTATTTTTTTACATGTCTGGGTTGGTGTTTGCAAGTCCAAGTATTTGTCTTTATTGGTTTGAATGTCTAAAGTGTCTATCTTTCTCTGTTTGCGTGTCTGATTCTATTTGTTTGCATGTCTGGGTTGGTGTTTGAAAGTCCAAGTATTTGTCTTTGTTGGTTTGAATGTCTAAAGTGTGTGTCTTCCTCTGTTTGTATATCTGATTCTATTTGGTTGGATGTGTGGGCTGGTGTTTGCAAGTCCAAGAATTTGTCTTTGTTGGTTTGAATGTCAAAAGTGTTTGTCTTTCTCTGTTTTTGTGTCTGATTCTATTTGTTTGCATGTCTTGGTTGATGTTTGCAGGTCCAAAAATTTGGCTTTGTTGGTTTGAATGTCTAAAGTTTCTGTCTTTCTCTGTTTGTGTGTCTGATTCTATTTATTTGCATGTCTGGGTGGGTGTTTGCAAGTCCAAGAATTTGTCATTGTTGGTTTGAATGTCTAAAGTGTCTGTCTTTCTCTGTTTCTGTGTCTGATTCTATTTGTTTACATGTCTGTGTTAGTGTTTGCAAGTCCAAGTATTTGTCTTTGTTGGTTTGAATGTCTAAAGTGTCTGTCTTTCTCTGTTTGTGTCTCTGATTCTAGTTGTTTGCATGTCTAGGTTGGTGTTTGCAAGTCCAAGAATTTCTCTTTGTCGGTTTGAATGTCTAAAGTGTCTGTCTTTCTCTGTTTGTGTGTCTGACTCTATTTGTTTGAATTTCTGGGTTGGTGTTTGCAAGTCCAAGTATTTGTCTTTTTTGGTTTGAATGTCTAAAGTGTCTGGCTTTCTCTGTTTGTGTGTCTGATTCTATTTGTTTGCATATCTGGGTTGGTGTTTACAAGTCCAAGAATTTGTCTTTGTTGGTTTGAATGTCTAAAGTATCTGTCTTTCTCTGTTTGTGTGTCTGATTCTATTTGTTTGAATGTCTGGGTTGGTGTTTGCAAGTCCAAGTATCTGTCTTTGTTGGTTTGAATGTCTAAAGTGTCTGTTTTTCTCTGTTTATGTGTCTGATTCTATTTGTTTACATGTCTGGGTTGGTGTTTGCAAGTCCAAGTATTTGTCTTTGTTGGTTTGAATGTATAAAGTGTCTGTTTTCTCAGATTGTGTGTCTGATTCTATTTGTTTGCATGTCTGGGTTGTTGTTTTTAAGTCCAAGAATTTGTATTTGTTAGTTTGAATGTCTAAAGTGTCTGTCTTTCTCTGTTTGTGTGTCTGATTCTATTTGTTTGAATGTCTGGGTTGGTATTTGCATGTCTAAGTATTTGTCTTTATTGGTTTGAATGTCTAAAGTGTCTGTCTTTCTCTGTTTGTGTGTCTGATTCTATTTGTTTGAATGTCTGGGTTGGTGTTTGTAAGTCCAAGTATCTGTCTTTGTTGGTTTGAATGTCTAAAGTGTCTGTCTTTCTCTGTTTATGTGGCTGATTCTATTTGTTTCCATCTCTGGGTTGGTGTTTGCAAGTCCAAGAATTTGTCTTTGTTGGTTTGAATGTCCAAAGTATCTATGTTTCTCTGTTTGTGTGTTTGATTCTATTTTATTACTTGCCTGGGTTGTTGTATGCAAGTCCAAAAAATTTTCTTTGTTGGTTTGAATGCCTAAAGTGTCTTTCTTTCTCTGTTTGTGCGTTTCATTCTATTTGTTTGCATATCTGGATTGGTGTTTGAAAGTCCAAGTATTTGTCTTTGTCGATTGAATGCCTAAAGTTTCTGTCTTTCTCTGTTTGTGTGTCTGATTCTATTTGTTTACATGTCTGGGTTGGTGTTTGAAAGTCCAAGTATTTGTCTTTGTTGGTTTGAATGTCTAAAGTGTGTGTCTTCCTCTGTTTGTATATCTGATTCTATTTGGTTGGATGTCTGGGCTGGTGTTTGCAAGTCCAAGAATTTGTCTTTGTTGGTTTGAATGTCAAAAGTGTTTGTCTTTCTCTGTTTGTGTGTCTGATTCTATTTGTTTGCATGTCTTGGTTGATGTTTGCAAGTCCAAGAATTTGGCTTTGTTGGTTTGAATGTCTAAAGTTTCTGTCTTTCTCTGTTTGTGTGTCTGTTTCTATTTATTTGCATGTCTGGGTGGGTGTTTGCAAGTCCAAGCATTTGTCATTGTTGGTTTGAATGTCTAAAGTGTCTGTCTTTCTCTGTTTCTGTGTCTGATTCTATTTGTTTACATGTCTGTGTTAGTGTTTGCAAGTCCAAGTATTTGTCTTTGTTGGTTTGAATGTCTAAAGTGTCTGTCTTTCTCTGTTTGTGTCTCTGATTCTAGTTGTTTGCATGTCTAGGTTGGTGTTTGCAAGTCCAAGAATTTGTCTTTGTCGGTTTGAATGTCTAAAGTGTCTGTCTTTCTCTGTTTGTGTGTCTGACTCTATTTGTTTGAATGTCTGGGTTGGTGTTTGCAAGTCCAAATATTTGTCTTTTTTGGTTTGAATGTCTAAACTGTCGGGCTTTCTCTATTTGTGTGTCTGAGTCAATTTGTTTGCATATGTGATTTGATGTTTGAAATTCCAAGTATTTGTCTTTGTTGGATTGAATGCAAAAAGTGTCTGTCTTTCTATTTTTGTTTTTATGATTCTATTTGTTTGCATGTCTGGGTTGGTGTTTGCAAGTCCAAGAATTTGTATTTGTTGGTTTGAATGTCTAAAGTGTCTGTTTTTCTCTGTTTATGTGGCTGATTCTATTTGTTTACATGTCTGGGTTGGTGTTTGCAAGTCCAAGTATTTGTCTTTGTTGGTTTGAATGTTTAAAGTGTCTGTCTCTCTGTTTGTGTGTCTGATTCTATTTGTTTGCATGTCTAGGTTGATGTTTCAAGTCCAAGAATGTGTCTTTGTTGGTTTGAATGTCTAAAGTATCTGTCTTTCTCTGTTTACATGTCTGATTCTATTTGTTTGAATGTCTGGGTTGGTGTTTGCAAGTCCAAGTATTTGTCTTTGTTGGTTTGAATGTCTAAACTATTTGTCTTTCCCTGTTTATACAACTGAATTTATGTTATTGGATGTTTGAGTTGATGTTTTCAAGCCCAGGTATTTTCCTCTGGTCGTTTGAATGTATAAATTGTATATCTTTCTAAGTTTTTGTGTCTGATTCTATTTGTTTGAATGTCTTGTTTGGAGTCTCCATGTTCAACAATTGGTCTGTGTTGGTTTGAATGTCTAAAGTGTGTGTCTTCCTCTGTTTGTATATCTGATTCTATTTGTTTACATGTCTGGGTTGGTGTTTGCAAGTCCAAGTATTTGTCTTTGTTGGTTTGAATCTTTAAAGTGTCTGTTTTTCTCTGTTTGTGTGTCTGATTCTATTTGTTTGCTTGTCTGGGTTGATGTTTTTAAGTCCAAGAATTTGTATTTGTTGGTTTGAATGTCTAAAGTGTCTGTCTTTCTCTGTTTGTGTGTCTGATTCTATTTGTATGCATGTCTTGGTTGGTGTTTGCATGTTCAAGTATTTGTCTTTGTTGGTTTGAATGTCTAAAGTGTCTGTCTTTCTCTGTTTGCGTGTCTGATTCTATTTGTTTGAATGTCTGGGTTGGTGTTTGCAACTCCAAGTATTTGTCCTTGTTGGTTTGAATGTCTAAAGTTTTTGTCTTTCTCTGTTTGTATGTCTGATTCTATTTGTTTGCAGGTCTAAGTTGGTGGTGGCAAGTCCAATAATTTGTCTGTGTTGGTTGGAACGCCTAATGTTCCTGTTTTTCTCTGTTAGTATGTATGATTCTTTTTCTTCTCATGTCTGTGTTGGTGTTTGTAAGTCCAATTATTTGTCTTTTCCTGTTTGAATGCCTAAATCTTGTGGCGTTATCTTTTTGAATTTTTGAATGTATGTGGATGCATGTCATTATCGGGTTTTGAATGCCAAACTAATTGTGATTGGCGGATTTTATGTCAATAGTTCCAGCCTGTAGCCATTTGTGTGTCATTTTATATGTTTAGACATTCCTGGATTTATTGTTGTAATTCCATGTAAGTTTAATTAGCTGATTGAATGTATAAAGTCCATCACTTTCTCTGTTTACATGTGTGATTCTTTTTGTTTGAATGTCCGGGGCTGGGGTTTGCAAGTCCAAGTTTTTGTCATTGTTGGTTTGAATGTCTAAAGTGTCTGTCTTTAGCTGTTTCTGTGTCTGATTCTATTTGTTTGCATGTCTGGGTTGGTGTTTGCAAGTCCAAGTATCTGTCTTTGTTGGTTTGAATGTCTAAAGTGTCTGTCTTTCTCTGTTTGCGTGTCTGATTCTATTTGTTTGCATGTCTGGGTTGGCGTTTTCAAGTCCAAGAATTTGTCTTTGTTGGTTTGAACGTCTAAAGTGTCTGTCTTTCTCTGTTTGTATGTCTGATTCTATTTATTTGCATGTCTGGGTTGGCGTTTGCAAGTCCAAGAATTTTTCTTTGTTGGTTTGAATGTCTAAAGTGTCTGTCTTTCTCTGTATGTGTGTCTGATTCTATTTGTTTGCGTGTCTGGGTTGGTGTTTGCAAGTCCCAGTATTTGTCTTTGTTGGTTTGAATGTGTAAAGTGTCTGTCTTTCTCTGTTAACATGTCTGATTCTATTTGTTTGCATGTATGGGTTGGTGTTTCCAAGTCCAAGTATTTGTCTTTGTTGGTTTGAATGTCTAAAGTGTCTGTCTTTCTCTGTTTGTGTGTCTGATTCTATTTGTATGCATGTCTGGGTTGGTGTTTGCATTTCCAAGTATTTATCTTTGTTGATTTGAATGTCTAAAGTGTCTGTCGTTCTCGGTTTGTGTGTCTGATTCTATTTGTTTGCATGTCTGGGTTGGTGTTTGCAAGTCCAAGAATTTTTCATTGTTGGTTTGAATGTCTAAAGTGTCTGTCTTTCTCTGTTTGTGTGTCTGATTCTATTTGTTTGCATGTCTGGGTTGGTGTTTGCAAGTCCAAGTATTTTTCATTGTTGTTTTGAATGTCTAAAGTGTCTGTCTTTCTCTGTTTTTGTGTCTGATTCTATTTGTTTGCATGTCTGGGTTGGTGTTTGCAAGTCCATGAATTTGTCTTTGTTGGTTTGAATGGCTAAAATGTCTGTCTTTCTCTGTTTGTGTGTCTGATTCTATTTGTTTGCAAGTCTGGGCTTGTGTTTGCAAGTCGAAGTATCTGTCTTTGTTGGTTTGAATCTCTAAAGTGTCTGTTTTTCTCCGTTTATGTGGCTGATTCTGTTTGTTCACATATCTGGGTTGGTGTTTGCAAGTCCAAGTATTTGTCTTTGTTGGTTTGAATGTTTAATGTGTCTGTATTTCTCTGTTTGTGTGTCTGATTCTATTTGAATACATGTCTGGGTTGGTGTTTGCATGTCCAAGTATTTGTCTTTATTGGTTTGAATGTCTAAAGTGTCTGTCTTTCTCTGTTTGAGTGTCTGATTCTATTTCTTTGCATATCTGGGCTGGTGTTTGAAAGTCCAAGAATTTGTCTTTGTTGGTTTGAATGTCTAAAGTGTCTGTCTTTATCTGTTTCTGCGTCTGATTCCATGTGTTTGCACGTCTGAGTTGGAGATGGCATGTACATGTATTGATGCTTTTTTATTTTTTTTATTGAAGCTACTGACCGGCCCTTTTGTCACTTCCGATTCAACATATTTAAAGGTCTAAGTTAATTTTAGCAAGTCATAGAATATGTCTTTTGTTATTTTAACTTCTAAAGTGTCTGTCTTCCTCTGTTTGTGTATCTGATTCTATTTGTTTACATGTCTGGGTTGGTGTTTGCAAGTCCAAGAATTTGTCTTTGTTGGTTTGAATGTCTAAAGTGTTTGTCTTTCTCTGTTTGTGTGTCTTATTCTATTTGTTTGCATGTCTGGGTTGGTGTTTCCAAGTACAACTATTTGTCTTTGTTGGTTTGAATGTCTAAAGTGTCTGTCTTTCTCTGTTTGTGTGTCTGATTCTATTTGTTTGCATGTTTTGGTTGACGTTTGCAAGTCCAAGAATTCGGCTTTGTTGGTTTGAATGTCTAAAGTGTCTGTCTTTCTCTGTTTGTGTGTTTGATTCTACTTGTTTGAATGTCTGGGTTGGTATTTGCATGTCCAAGTATTTGTCTTTATTGGTTTGAATGTCTAAAGTGTCTGTCTTTCTCTGTTTGCGTGTCTGATTCTATTTGTTTGCATGTCTGGGTTGGTGTTTGCAAGTCCAAGAATTTGTCTTTGTTGGTTTGAATGTCTGAAGTGTCTGTCTTTCTCTGTTTGTGAGTTTGATTCCATTTGTTTGCATGTCTGGGTTGGTGTTTGCAAGTTCAAGTATTTATCTTTGTTGGTTTGAATGTCTAAAGTGTCTGTCATTCTTTTTTTTCGTGTCTGATTCTATGTGTTTGCATGTCTGAGTTTATGTTTGCAAGTACAAGTATTTGTCTTTTTTGGTTTGAATGTCTAAATATTCTGTCTTTATATGTTTGTTTGTATGATTCTAATTCTTTGAATGTCTGGGTTAGTGTTTGCAAGTCCAAGTATCTGTCTTTGTTGGTTTGAATGTCTAAAGTTTCTGTCTTTCTCTGTTTACATGTCTGATTCTATTTGTTTGCATGTCTGGGTTGGTGTTTACAAGTCCAAGTATTTGTCTTTGTTGGTTGAATGTCTAAAGTGTCTGTCTTTCTCTGTTTGTATGTCTGATTCTATTTGTTTGCATGTCTGGGTTGGTGTTTGCAAGTCCAAGAATTTGTCTTTGTTGGTTTGAATGTCTAAAGTGTCTGTCTTTCTCTGTTTGTTTGTCTGATTCTATTTGTATGCATGTCTGGGTTGGTGTTTGCATGTCCAAGTATTTATCCTTGTTGGTTTGAATGTCTAAAGTGTCTGTCTTTCTCTGTTTGTTTGTCTGATTCTATTTGTTTGCATGTCTGGCTTGGTGTTTGCAAGTCCAAGAATTTGTCATTGTTGGTTTGAATGTCTGAAGTGTCTGTGTTTCTCTGTTTGTGTGTCTGATTCTATTTGTTTGCATGTCTGGGCTGGTGTTTTCAAGTCCAAGTATCTGTCTTTGTTGGTTTGAATGTCTAAAGTGTCTGTATTTCTCTGTTTGTGTGTCTGATTCTTTTTGTTTGCATGTCTGGGCTGGTGTTTGCAATTCCAAGAATTTGTTTTTGTTGGTTTGAATGTCTAAAGTTTCTGTCTTTCTCTGTTTGTGTGTCTGATTGTATTTGTTTGCATGTATGGGTTGGTGTTTGCAAGTCCAAGAATTTGTCTTTGTTGGTTTGAATGTCTAAAATGTCTGTCTTTCTCTGTTTGTGTGTCTGATTCTATTTGTTTGAATGTCTGGGTTGGTGTTTGCAAGTCCAAGTATTTGTCCTTGTTGGTTTGAATGTCCAAAGTGTCTGTGTTTCTCTGTTTGTGTGTCTGATTCTATTTGTTTGTAGGTCTGGGTTGGTGTTTGCAAGTCCAAAAATTTGTCTTTGTTGGTTTGAATGGCTAAAGTGTCTGTCTTTCTCTGTATGTGTGTCTGATTCTAATTGTTTGCAAGTCTGGGTTGGTGTTTGCAAGTCGAAGTATCTGTCTTTGTTGGTTTGAATGTCTAAAGTGTCTGTCTTTCTCTGTTTATGTGACTCATTCTATTTGTTTACATGTCCGGGTTGGTGTTTGCAAGTCCAAGTATTTGTCTTTGTTGGTTTGAATGTTTAAAGTGTCTGTCTTTCTCTGTTTGTGTGTCTGATTCTATTTGTATGCATGTCTGGGTTGGTGTTAACATGTCAAAGTATTTGTCTTTGTTGGTTTGAATGGCTAAAGTGTCTGTCTTTCTCTGTATGTGTGTCTGATTCTAATTGTTTGCAAGTCTGGGTTGGTGTTTGCAAGTCGAAGTATCTGTCTTTGTTGGTTTGAATGTCTAAAGTGTCTGTCTTTCTCTGTTTATGTGGCTCATTCTATTTGTTTGAATGTCTGGGTTGGTGTTTGCAAGTCCAAGTATTTGTCTTTGTTGGTTTGAATGTTTAAGTGTCTGTCTTTCTCTGTTTGTGTGTCTGATTCTATTTGTATGCATGTCAGGGTTGGTGTTAACATGTCCAAGTATTTGTCTTTGTTGGTTTGAATGTCTAAAGTGTCTTTCTTTCTCTGTTTGTGTGTCTGATTCTATTTGATTGCATGTATTGTTTGGTGTTTGCAAGTCCAAGAATTTGTCATTGTTGTTTTGAATGTCTAAAGTGTCTGTCTTTCTCTGCTTGTGTGTCTGATTCTATTTGTTTGCATGTCTGGGTTGGTGTTTTTAAGTCTAAGAATTTGTCATTGTTGGTTTGAATGTCTAAAGTGTGTCTATATCTGTTTGTGTGTCAGATTCTAGAGAAGAAAGGCAACTTGGATATCCCCAGATGGAAAGGCGAAAAATCTGATTGATTATGTCCTCATCTCAAAACGATGGAAGGTATATGTCAAAAATACCACCGCCTTACCTGGGAGAGACTTTGATTCAGATCATGTACATGTAATGAGCACATTGGAGAAATACTGACTGAAAATCCTTCCTGTGAAGAAAAATAGGATCCCAAGTATCCACGCCGATAAACCGATAGAACCCATCACACGCATTACTTTTCTGCAATCATTGGAAAAATGTCTTGGTCTTGTAATTAAATCCTTCCTGCCAAATTAAATCACAGGCATCTTGAATAACAGAGCTGATAATCTGAGCACAGCACTCCTATATGCAGCTAAGTAAACATTAGGTCACACCCCTAAAACAGAGAGTTCCTGTTTCAAAGTGAGTTTATAATATGTTTCTTAACATACGAGGCAGGTTTTTAACAAGAAGGACCGAAAAAGTAGGGACATGTATAAGCGGATACAGCAGACGGTAAACAAAAAGATTCGGACAGCCCCAGAGATTACATACGGGAGAAGTGCGAGTCGTGCGAGAAGGATTTCAGATCAGGAAACAACCGCAGACTGTACAACACAGTCAAAGAACTCTCCACGAAAAAGTCCACCATCGCTACTAGCGTCCTGGACAAGGGCGGTAAGCTCCTCAGTGACAGCGAGGCTATTAAAGACAGATGGAAAATCCATTTCGAAGATAAACTGAATCAGCTTCTTACCTGCAACCCTAATGTGCTATCAGGATTTTCCAAGCAGGAATGTGACCCTAGCCCCCCACCTTTACTTAGTGAAGTAAAAGAGGGCATTCACAGTCTCAAGAACAATAAAGCCCCAGGCCCTGATGGTACCCCTGTAGAGCTGCTTAAAGTTGGGTCTCATCTACTACAGGACCTAGTACAAAAAGTAGTTTTCGCCGTGTGGCCAACAGGCCATTTTCCGAAATCATGGCTAATGGCATTCATCGTACTACTCCACAATAAATGCCTTAAGCGTAACACTGAAAAATACTGGTCCATAAGCCTTACAAGTCACTCAGCTAAAGTTATAACAAGGGTCCGTCTAAACTAAATCAGATCCATAACAAGCAACCTCCCCAGTAACAATAAGGTTGGTTTTGCTATTGACCGTCTACCACCGACCAGACCTTAGTAGTGAGGAAACTCGCAGACTGGTATCTTGAATATTGCACAGAAATTTTTCAACTACTCATTGATTTTATGCAGGCCTTTGATCTAGTATGGCGAAATGGACTTTGGAATATACTAGTCCACTATGGCGTCCCTGAAAATATAGTCAACATAGCCAAAAATATGTACGACAATTACCGCAGCTGTGTTCAGACACCAGAAGGCCAAACAGAAGAGTTTGTTACAACTTCGTGCGTGCTAAAAGGTTGCATAATCTCTCGACAACTTTTTAAGTTCGTTTTAGTTGTAGTATTGTCCATGCTTACGAACAATTTAGAAGAAAACGATAAGGTTACAAACATTCATACCCTACCTTATGCCGATAACTTCAAAAAGCTAGTAGAATCTGAGTCCAATCTACAAGCCTCCGAACTTGAAACAGCCGCAAATAGCTTTGGTATGTTCATAAACCCAAAGAAGACCAAAGCGTTGTACACCACAAAAGACCCAAACCCATCCACAGTCCATTTCCCAGTAAGTGGCAAACAAGCTGAATCAGTGTCCAATTTCGTGTACCTAGGGAGCTTAATATCATCATATAACAACTGCTCCGAGGACATAAAACAAAGACTTGCCCTAGGAAGTGCAAGCTTCAAGGGGCTACTCCCCCTCTTTAAAAATAAACACCTATCTATGCAATTGAAACGTCGACTTTTCGACTCTCAAACCTGTTGCCATGTACGCCTGCGAAACGTGGACACTGAATGTCGAAGATGAACGCAGAATTTCGGCTTTCGAGACAAAATGCCTCCGACGCATTGCCGGAATCAATACCAAGACAGAGTCTCGAACGAAGATCTTCGGAAGCAGCTGAAGCGGGAAACTACTATTCTCCAAAAAGTGCGCCTGCAGCAACGTAGGTGGCTGGGCCACATACAGCAAATGGAGAACTCGCGCCTGCCGAAAGTTGCCTTCGAAGGAAGGGTCCACGGTAGCCACCCACCTGGAAGACCTAGGAAGAGATGGCGTGACAACTTCGGAGATAAGCTCTTATGCCTTCTGAGACAAGCTGATGACCGGGCTTTGTACAGGAAACTGATCCAGGAACGTGTGAAGGAGATGACCCCAACGCGACCCTTGAGGACGTCCGGGACATAAGTAAGTAAGTGTTCTGAAAATAGGGCCAGAAAAAAGAACACATACAATATTTGTTGTTGAGGCACAGGCCCAAAAATAGTCCTCAAAATTGGTCTAAAAAGTGTTTTTCCGATTTGCCTCAACTTTTAAGAACCCTTGCCTGGGCTAACGGACAAAACATTGTTTTGGGGATAGAAATGTGTCAATAGTTTTCACAACAATTTTGATACTTATATTTGCATATTTCTATGCCAGTAGAAATATAATGTAAAAAAAAACATCTAGGGGCTTGTTTCCCCCCAGAAATGGGGTCCCAGAATAGTAAAAAACTTTTAATTTCTCGTCGGTTCAAGACTAGTACCCTTAAGCTGAGTCAATAAGAGTCAATAAGAACTATATGCAGAGGGAAAAAAAAGGAAAGAAAAAATTATTCTACCAAATAAGAATAGAAAATTTTTGATCCGAATGGCTTGAAACTTGCACCCATAAGCAAATCTGCCAAGGAAAGCCTCATGCGAAAAAACAAATACTCTGAGAAACCCCCAGAAAAACCGGCACTAAAAATACTTTTTTTGATTGGTCCAGTGACAGGACCAGATAACGTTGCAAATGCATTGGGAACATTTTTTGCAGAAGTGGGCAGAAAAACAGCAGATTCTTTTGGGAATTCCGCGAAGAGTTTTAGAGATTACCTTGGTCCAGCATGCACTAAGTCCATGACAATAGCACCTGTCTCTCCATCTGAAATTCTGCTAATCGTACTAAATCTAAGGGGCAATTCCGCTTCTGGGTTCGACCGAGTCGAACCCAGTTGCCTCTTCAGTTGCCTCTTCAGTCATAGAGCCTCTTACTTACCTCATAAATTTGTCTCTGCACAAGGGCACTTTCCCAGAACTGCTAAAGAAAGCTAGAATAATTCCACTGCACAAAGGGGGTTCTCGAGTTGACCCGGCTAATTACTGACCTATTTCAATCCTCTCAGTTTTTTCAAAGGTTTTTGAAAAACCTATGCAACAGCAGCTACTCCAGTTTCTGGAGAAGAAAGGGTTTCTTAATAATCGCCAGTTTGGGTTCAGACCAGGGCACTCCACGCAGGATGCACTAACGGCGTTAAGTTTATGGATAAACAAAGCTTTGGATTCTGGTCTACTACCTGCAGCGATTCTGCTTGATATCAGGAAAGCCTTTGATAGCATGTACCATTCAATTCTCCTCGGGAAACTGGAACATATAGGAATAAGAGGTGAAGCTCTGGATTGGTAGAGATCATATCTGAGGGACCGAAGGATTTATTTGGGAGAAGATCCTGGAAACGATGTGCTCGTTAACTGCGGTGTCCCCCAGGGCTCAATATTAGGACCATTACTTTTCCTGATCCATGTTAACGATCTGAGTCGAGTGCTGAACCCGACACGAACAAATCTTCGCTGCTGTAACTTGTGCCAGGATGAAAAGTCCCTCCGGTCCGAAGGTGAAGATGATGAGCTCGTGAGTATATACCATCTTTTGAATTTGCTGGGGCCCCCGTACCAAACAGGTTTTTCTGTTAGGTAAACAGGTCATTACACTCTTTGCCGATAGGATTTGCGTAATTTCAAAAGTTCAGTGTCTTTTTTTAGTGGTAAACCCAAACCACAGAGTATAACTTGATTGGTGATTAGGATTTGAATAAAAAAAAGGGTAATTAGTAATTGGAAAATTTCTTAATACTTTTACAATAGGAGATGTTTGATTAACCTTTTGCAAAAAAAGGGGTAATGGGATATGCGAGCATTTGCAAAAAAGGGGTAATTAGTGAATGGAAATTTTTTTTAATGCTTTTACAATCGGAAGTGTTTGATTAACCTGTGCAAAAAAAAAGAGGGTACTGGGATTTGCGAATTGGAGGAGATGGGATGATAGTGTACTGTATAATACACATGTGATGTTTTGGAGCGTATTGTCAATTTAACGAGAAATGACTGAAAAGTGTTTTGAGGGAGATGGGTTGCATGGGGGGTTGAGTTGCATGAGACTTCAGTTAAAGGGGGCGGGGGAGACAGTTACACGGAGGTTTAGTTAAATGGGGTCGAATTGCTTGAGGGTTCAGGCGCACGGGGGGGTTCAGTTACATGGAGGGTTCAGTTGTACAGGGTTTCGGCTATACAGGGGTTCACTTACATGGAGGGATTCAGTTGAACGGGGGGGGAGATTTGCGATTTGGAGGAGATGGGATGATAGTGTACTGTATAATACGCAAGTGATGTTTTGGAGCGTATTGTCAATTTAACGAGAAATGACTGAAAAGTGTTTTGAGGGAGATGGGTTGCATGGAGGGTTGAGTTGCATGAGATTTCAGTTAAAGGGGGGAGGGGGAGAGGGTACAGTTACACGGAGATTTAGTTAAACGGGGTCGAGTTGCAGGAGGGCTCAGTAGCACGAGGGTTCAAGTGCCTGGGGGGTTGAGTTGTACAGGGTTTCAGTTAAAGAATACCTCCTCGACATTAAACCTAAGGAAATTTATGTATTTGGAATCAGCGTATAAAGCCCAATCATTTTCATGTATCTATAATTATTAAAATTCTTTTTTTAGAGTTATGGTTACTTTCGGACACACTCAAGAAGTGAAGTTAAAGCAGATAATGGGAAAGTGGAAGAGTTGTAGCCTAAAACAGCCATAATTGTAATTTCGGTTCATTTAGGGTTTCATTTATTTATCGATGCTGATTTGTGGCAGTTTCATGATTGGTAGATTATTTGATGTTATTTTTGCTAATTTTTTGTTTATCATATAAGGCTAATGCGTCTTTCTGAACTTTCTGTTGGAGGCGGGGGTAAGTATTTAGTTTAAATAATTCTAGGAGGAATTGAGGTTTGTGGATGGTGTTGAAAAATGGTACGTGTTGAATATTTGGGTAAACACACGGTTAAGAAACGATTCACTATAAATAAGGCTCTTGTGTCTTTCTGAACTTTCTGTGCGAGGCAGGGATAACTATTTAGTTTAAATAATTCTAGGAGGAATTGAGTTTTGTGGCTGGTGTGGAAAAATGGTACTTGTTAAATATTCGGGTAAACATTCGACTATAAATAAGGCTATTGCGTCTTTCTGAACTTTCTGTTGGAGGCGGGGGTAAGTATTGAGTTTAAATAATTCTAGGAGGAATTGAGTGTTGTGGATGGTGTTGAAAAATGGTACGTGTTGAATATTTGGGTAAACATACGGCTAAGAAACGCTTCACTATAAATAAGGCTATTGTGTATTTCAGAACTGTCTGTTCGAGGCAGGGATAACTATTTAGTTTAAATAATTCTAGGAGGAATTGAGTTTTGTGGCTGGTGTGGAAAAATGGTACTTGTTAAATATTCGGGTAAACATTCGACTATAAATATGGCTATTGCGTCTTTCTGAACTTTCTGTTGGAGGCGGGGGTAAGTATTTAGTTTAAATAATTCTAGGAGGAATTGAGTTTTGTGGATGGTGTTGAAAAATGGTAAGTGTTGAATATTTGGGTAAACATACGGCTAAGACAAGCTTCACTATAAATAAGTCTATTGTGTCTTTCTGAACTTTCTGTGCGAGGCAGGGATAACTATTTAGTTTAAATAATTCTAGGAGGACTTGAGTTTTGTGGCTGGTGTGGAAAAATGGTACTTGTTAAATATTCGGGTAAACATTCGAATATAAATATGGCTATTGCGTCTTTCTGAACTTTCTGTTGGAGGCGGGGGTTAGTATTTAGTTTAAATATTTCTAGGAGGAATTGAGTTTTGTGGATGGTGTTGAAAAATGGTACGTGTTGAATATTTGGGTAAACATACGGCTAAGAAACGCTTCACTATAAATAAGGCTATCGTGTTTTTCCGAACTTTCTGTGCGAGGCAGCGAAAACTATTTAGCTTAAATAATTCTAGGAGGATGAAGTATTTTCTTACTTAACAACTACATTAATAACTTCCAAGGTGATAGGACAGTATGACACAGAATTTATCAGTTACCGAGAGTTCAATAACCCCCCCCCCCGCAATGACTTCCAAGGGTTTTATGACTCCTCCCCACAATGAATTCAGATGGTTTTAAGGCTGATCTCACTAGTCATAACTCCGTTCAACCTTGAGCGAAGGTATAAAAGTTTGATGAAGTATTTCTCTGCTTAACAACTACATTAATAGCCTTCAAGATGATAGGACTGTATGACACCGAATTTATCAGTTTGAAAAAATCATCTTGCGGTGTTATATTTGAATGTGCTTTTTTATTATTGTCTATGGATCTCGAAGAAATTGACTGTTATCATTGGTTAGTGAACTATAATCTGTTTGAGTATGATAAAAGCTTGTGGAGTACTACATTACGTTATATAAACAGACTGGGATTCTACGATAGAGTGATTACACCCCTTAATAATACTGGTCAGGAACTGAGAGATGTCCAGGAGGAAGTCAGTGAAATTTGCAGCTTTTTCGGAGTTGAAGCGCTCTACGTAAAGGGCAATGTACCTACAGATAAAGTTTTAATTCAAAAGTGTGACCCTAGGATTCCACTTTTCAATCTAGAAGAGTTTACGTGTCCTAAATTTGAAGGGGGCTATCACCGTCCTGAAGACGAGGTTAGGTTCTTCGCACAGTGGATACCTAAGAACATACCTGATCGTGATAAATCCATAAGACATGTTAAAAACTATCCTATATCATACCATCGTTTGTGGATGTTTAAGAGTGAACTCTAAGTACTATTTTTATGTAAACATTTGTTGTTGTTTTTTTTTTCTCAAAAAAAAAATCTGTTAATACATTTAAGCAATAAATATCTTTAAGCTTAACCCCATCTTTGTTCTTTATAATAGTTCTATTGTAAGCAGGTAACAAACTCTGTCCTGAAGTCACCTATTGGATACACAATGCAGAAACTTCATTTAAAAAACTATGAAAAAAATTGTAAGTAAGTAAGTAACAAATTTCTTCTTGAACTCACCTCTTGGATACACAATACAGAAATTTTCATTAAAGAAGTTATGAAAAAATTGTAAGTAAGTAGCAAATTCTTTCTTGAATTCACCTGCTGGATAAACAAAGACATTTCGTTCAAGAAATTATGACAAAATTCTAAGTAAGTAAAAAACTCCTTATTGTTTTCATGACTTAGATACACGATGTAGAAATTTAATTCAAGAAATTATGAAAAAATTCTCAGTAAGTAACAATTTCTTTCTTGAAGTCATCTCGTGGATACACAATATACGGAAATTTCATTCAAGAAATTATGAAAATATTTGTAAGTAAGTAACAAAACTCTTTATTGATTTCACCTCTTGGATATACAGTACAGATACTTCATTCAAGAAATTAATAAAAAATCGCACGTAAGTAACTTTTTTTTTATCTTTATCACAAACAATTTTCACTTATCTCAATGCTGTAGAAATTTAATTAAAGAAATTATTAAAAAATTCTCAGTAAGTAACAGTTTATTTCTTGAAGTCAACTCTTGGATATGCAATACGGAAATTTCATTCAAGAAATTATGAAAAAATTGCAAGTAAGTAGCAAATTCTTTCTTGAATTCACCTGTTGGATAAAAAAAGACATTTCGTTCAAGAAATTATGACAAAATTATAAGTAAGTAACAAATTCCTTATTGTTTACACGACTTAGATACACGATGTAGAAATTTAATTCATGAAATTATGAAAAAATTCTCAGTAAGTAACAATTTCTTTCTTGAAATCAACTCTTGCGAAAGCGAGGATTTCTGTTAAACAAATAATTCTTATATTTTTTCCGTTCAATTGAAAACAAGGATTTCTGTTAAATAAATAATTGTTATACCTTTTAAAATGGTTGTTGTTTTAAACCGTGTGATTTTTTCTTTACATGGTGATCATTCAAAAAGCAAGAATTTCTGTTAAATGAATAATTGTTATACCTTTTAAAATGGCTTTACGGGGGTTTGAGGGAGTCTGTTTTTTTAAGACATTGTGATTTTTTTATTAACATTGTGTTCGTTAAAAAAAGCGAGAATTTATGTTAAATAAATGATTATTATAATTTTACTTTAAATTGAAAGCGAGTATTTATTTTAAATAAATATTTTTTTTACATTTTAAACTAGCTTTAGGGTGTTTGAATGAATGTGTTGTTTTAAGCCGTGTGATTTTTTCTTTACAAGGTATTCGTTCAAAAAGTGAGGATTTCTGTTATATAAATAATTATAATTTTTTTGTACGTTCAATTGAATGCGAGGATTTCTTTTAAATAAATTATTTTTATAACTTTTAAAATGTCGTTAAGGGGGTTTTAGATGCTCTGTTGTTATAATCCGTTTGATTTTTTATTTAAATGGCGTTCGTTAAAAAAGATAGTATTTATGTTAAATAAATAATTGTTATACATTTTAAAATTTATTTAAGTAGTTTGAGGGACTCTGTTGTTTTAATCCGTGTGATTTTTTCTTTGCATGATGATCGTTCAAAAAGGCGATTATTTCTTTTCAATATATATTTATTTTTTTTTTTCCGTACTATTTAATGCGATGATTTCTATTAAATAAGTAATTTTTAGACCTTTTAAAATGGCCCTACGGGGTTTGATGGGCTCTGTTGTTTTAATCCGTGTGATTTTTTCTACACATGTTTCTCGTTAAAAAAGGGAGGATTTCTGTTGTATAAATAATTATTATATTTTTTTTCCGTTCAATTGAATGCGAGGATTTCTGTGAAATAAATAATTGTTATACCATTTAAATTGACTTTAAGGGGTTTGAGTGGCTCTGTTGTTTTAAGCCTTTGATTTTTTCTTTAAATGGAGTTCGTTCAAACAGCAAGGATAATAAATAATTGTTATACCTTTTAAAAGAACCTTACAGGATTTGAAGGGCTCTGTCGTTTCGTTCAAAAAGCAAGGATTTCTGTTAAATAAATAATTCTTATATTTTTTTTCCGTTCAATTGAAAGCGAGGATTTCTGTTAAATAAATAATTGTTATACTTTGATTTTGCCAATGCTATCCCAAGTATCCGTCAATAGATGTCGATTGAGAATTTATTCATTCTTATACCTAGATTTTCTCTATGTTAACATATCTATCCCATGTATTATGTATGTAAATCATTTTCTAACTTCTCCGATGTTTTAATAAACATTCTAAACGTTCGATATACTAGCTTACTCTAAAAATAATGAACACATAACAATGTAAAGTATAATATATTTTTAATGAAATAATGTCATGTATAATTGAACAACTTTGGACATTTTGACTCTGTTCCATAAAATGCTTCTCCATGAACTCTCTTGATAGTATAGCTATTGTCTTCTCGTAGTTCGTAATCAGCAGAATAATCATTATTCCATTTTGACTCATACACAATTTTGATAGGTGTCTCATCGACAGGGTCAATATGCTTTTCGTCTTTGGTATTATTTGATTCATTGACTGTTTGATCAATGGCAGTAACGTTTGCAGGTACTTTGTTTTTCATCGATTCATCTTTATATTCCTTAGTGATATTTTCTGCCAATGCCCTTTTTATTTTTCTAGCAATTTCACTGTCTATTATCACACTATTTTTACACAGGTAACAGTTCCGGCACGGAGACAGGATATGGTTTATGATATTAGTAGAAGAGTAGGCCTTTCTTTTCGTCTTTGCTTTCGTTTGAATGCTAATACCCGAAAGCTGACGATATGGTTTAACACTGGGTAACATGTTACCACAAGCACTAGCAAGAAGATGCCCCTCTTTATCAACAATTATTTTTATGTTGGCATTATCTTTGAGTGTAATCATCTCCGGAGATCTCAATCTCGCATATCCACCATCATAAAAGTTGAATTTTTTTGCTACTCCAAAGAAATTCAATTCCTTACTGTCATGACAGCGGACGCATACGTTTCCGATAGTACTACCACTTGTACTTATTTCATAGTTTAAATACTTCTCCTTGTCGGCGTTCAATGCTACAATAACACTATCATGTGAACACACTTTCTTAAAATGCTTCATTTTCACCTTTTTTTTTAGAGATATTAGTTATGTGTTTATCGTTCCACTGTGTAAAAAATACTGATTTAATACATGCAATAAACTAGGTAGCGTCGATAACCGGCCATAGAGCAATAGTGGGAAAGCCACATCATGTCTCAGGGACAAGCATAGAGTACAATTCATTCAAGAAATTATGAAAATATTTGTAAGTAAGTAATAAACACGTTTTGAAACTACATGCTATTTGCATGCCTTTCCTTGGCACCTTTCCAAACGAGCTGAGATTCCCCACTGGTTCCTACACATTGCAAAAAGTGAGCAGTACGAAAACTCCACGTTTTCAACCTTACTGGTTTTTTAGAGACCAATCAGGAGAGACAAGCAAAGTCGTCATAGATTTATTTCATTTTTTTTTAAGGTTAATTTAGACGTGGCTACGTGCGCGCCCGTAACCTCGTCTAAATTAACCTTAAAAAATAAAATAAAGCTATGACGACTTTGCTTGTCTCTCCTGATTGGTCCCTAAAAAACCAGTCAGGTTGAAAACGTGGAGTTTTCGTACTGCTCACTTTTTGCAATGTGTAGGAACCAGTGGGGAATCCCAGGTCGTTTGGAAAGGTGCCAAGGAAAGGCATGCAAATAGTATATAGTTTCAAAACGTGTTTATTACTTAATTACAAATATTTTCATAATTTCTCGAATGAATTGTACTCTATGCTTGTCCCTGAGACATGATGTGGCTTTCCCACTATTGCTCTATTGCCGGTTATCGACATTACCTAGTTTATTGCATGTATTAAATCAGTACTTTTTTCACAGTGGAACGATAAACACATAACTAATATCTCTAAAAAAAAAGGTGAAAATGAAGCATTTTAAGAAAGTGTGTTCAAATGACAGTGTTATTGTAGCATTGAACGCCGACAAAGAGAAGTATTTAAAATATGAAATAAGTACAAGTGGTAGTACTATCGGAAACGTATGCGTCCGCTGTCATGATAGTAAAGAATTGAATTTCTTTGGAATACCAAAAAAATTCAACTTTTATGATGGTGCATATGTAAGATTGAGATCTCTGGAGATGATTACACACAAAAAGAATGACAAGATAAAAATAATGGTTGATAAAGAGGGGCATCTTCTTGCTAGTGCTTGTGGTAAAATGTTACCCAGTGTTAAACCATATCGTCAGCTTTCGGGTATTAGCATTCAAACGAAAGCAAAGAAGAAAAGAAAGGCCTACTCTTCTACTAATATCATAAACCATATCCTGTCTACGTGCCGGAACTTTTACCTGTGTAAAAATAGTGTGATAATAGACAGTGAAATTGCTAGAAAAATAAAAAGGGTATTGGCAGAAAATATCACTAAGGAATATAAAGATGAATCGATGAAAAACAAAGTACCAGCAAACGTTACTGCCATTGATCAAACAGTCAATGAATCAAATAATACCAAAGACGAAAAGCATATTGACCCTGTCGATGACACACCTATAAAAATTGTGTATGAGTCAAAATGGAATAATGATTATTCTACTGATTAAGAACTAAGAGAAGACAATAGCTATACTATCAAGAGAGTTCATGGTGAAGCATTTTATGGAACAGATTCAAAATGTCCAAAGTTGTTCAATTCTACATGACATTATTTAATTAAAAATATATTATACTTTACATTGTTATGTGTTCATTATTTTTAGAGTAAGCTAGCATATCGAACGTTTAGAATGTTTATGAAAACATCGGAAATGTAAGAAAAGGATTTACATACATCATATATTGGATAGATATGTTAACATAGAGAAAATCTAGGTATAAGAATGAATAAATTCTCAATCGACATCTATTGACGGATACTTGGGATAGCATTGGCAAAATCAAAGTATAACAATTATTTATTTAACAGAAATCCTCGCTTTCAATTGAACGGAAAAAAAATATAAGAATTATTTATTTAACAGAAATCCTTGCTTTTTGAACGAAACGACGGAGCCCTTCAAATCCTGTAAGGTTCTTTTAAAAGGTATAACAATTATTTATTATCCTCGCTTTTTGAACGAACGCCATGTAAAGAAAAAATCAAAGTCTTAAAACAACAGATCTCCTCAAACCAATTAAAGACATTTTAAATTGTATAAAAATTATTTATTTAACAGAAATCCTCGCCTTCAATTGAACTGAAAAAATATAATAATTATTTATACAACAGAAATCCTCGCTTTTTTAACGAGCACAATGTGAAGAAAAAATCAAACTGTTTAAAACAACAGAGCCCCTCAAACCCCGTAGATCCATTTTAAAATGTATAACAATTATTTATTTAAAAGAAATCCTCGCTTTCAATTGAACGGAAAAAAAATTAGAATTATTTATTTAACAGAACTCCTAGCCTTTTTGAACGAAGATCATGCTAAGAAAAAATCACACGGATTAAAACAACAGAGTCACACAAACTCATAAAAGCCATTTTAAAATGTCTAACAATTATTTATTTAACAGAACTCATCGATTTGTTAAATAACAACATTTAAATAAATAATCAAACGGCTTATAAAAGCAGAGACACTCAAACCCCAGAAAAGCCATTTTAAAATGTATACAAATTATTTATTTAACAGAAATCCTCGCATTCAATTGAACTGAAAAAAATATAAGAATTATTTATCTAACAGAAATCCTCGCTTTTTGAACGAACACCTTGTAAAGAAAAAATCACACGGCTTAAAACACCAGAGTCCCTCAAACCCCGTAAAGCCATTTTAAAAGGTATAACAATTATTTATTTAACAGAAATCCTCGCTTTCAATTGAACAGAAATATATAATAATTATTTATTTAAAATAAATTCTCGCTTTTTTGAACGAACACAATGTAAATAAAAAAATCACACTGGCTTAAAACAACAGAGTCCCTCAAACCCCCGTAAAGCCATTTTAAAAGTTATAACAATCATTCATTTAACAGAAATCCTCGCTTTTTTAACGATCACCATGTAAAGAAAAAATCACACGTTTTAAAACAACAGCCGTTTTAAAAGGTATAACAATTATTTATTTAACATAAATCCTCGTTTTCAATTGAACGGAAAAAATATAAGAATTATTTGCTTAACAGAAATCCTCGCTTTCGCAAGAGTTGATTTCAAGAAAGAAATTGTTACTTACTGAGAATTTTTTCATAATTTCATGAATTAAATTTCTACATCGTGTATCTAAGTCGTGTAAACAATAAAGAATTTGTTACTTACTTAGAATTTTGTCATAATTTATTGAACGAAATGTCTTTGTTTATCCAGCAGGTGAATTCAAGAAAGAATTTGCTACTTACTTACAATTTTTTCATAATTTCTTGAATGAAATTTCCGTATTGCATATTCAAGAGTTGACTTCAAGAAAGAAATTGTTACTTACTGAGAATTTTTTCATAATTTCTTGAATTAAATTTCTACATCATTTAGCTAAGTGAAAATTGTTTGTGATAAAGAGAAAAAAAAAGTTACTTACTTGTGATTTTTTCATAATTTCGTTAATGAAGTATCTGTACTGTATATCCAAGAGGTGAAATCTTTTGAACGAACACCATGTAAAGAAAAAATCACAAGGTTTAAAACAACAACCATTTTAAAAGGTATAACAATTATTTATTTAACAGAAATCCTCTTTTTCAATTGAACAGAAAAAATATAAGAATTATTTGTTTAACAGAAATCCTCGCTTTCGCAAGAGTTGATTTCAAGAAAGAAATTGTTACTTACTGAGAATTTTTTCATAATTTCATGAATTAAATTTCTACATCGTGTATCTAAGTCATGTAAACAATAAAGAATTTGTTACTTACTTAGAATTTTGTCATAATTTCTTGAACGAAATGTCTTTGTTTATCCAGCAGGTGAATTCAAGAAAGAATTTGCTACTTACTTGCAATTTTTTCATAATTTCTTGAATGAAATTTCTGTATTGCATATACAATAGTTTAATTCAAGAAAGAAATTTTTACTTACTGAGAATTTTTCAATTATTTCTTGAATTAAATATATAAATAATTTATCTAAGTGAAAATTGTTTGTGATAAAGATAAAAAAAAAGTTACTTACTTGCGATTTTTTCATAATTTCTTGAATTAAGTATCTGTACTGTATATCCAGGATGTGAAATCAATAAAGAGTTTGTTACTTACTTACAAATATTTTCAGAATTTCTTGAATTAAATTTCCGTATATTGTGTATCCACGAGATGACTTCAAGAAAGAAATTGTTACTTACTGAGAATTTTTTCATAATTTCTTGAATTAAATTTCTACATCGTGTATCTAAGTCATGTAAACAATAAAGAGTTTATTACTTACTTAGAATTTTGTCATAATTTCTTGAACAAAGTGTCTTTGTTTATCCAGCAGGTGAATTCAAGAAAGAATTTGCTACTTACTTACAATTTTTTCATAATTTCTTTAATGATAATTTCTGTATTGTGTATCCAAGAGGTGAGTTCAAGAAGGAATTTGTTACTTACTTACTTAAAAATTTTTTCATAGTTTTTTAAATGAAGTTTCTGCATTTTGTATCCAAGAGGTGAATTCAGGAAATATTTCTTTAATTGCTTAAAATAGAACTATTCTAAAGAAAAAAGAAGGGGTTAAGATTAAAGATATTTATTGCTTAAATATATTAACAGATTTTTTTTTTGAGAAAAAAAAAAAACAACAACAAATGTTTACATAAAAATAGCACTTAGAGTACACTCTTAAACATCCACAAATGATGGTCCCATGATATAGGATAGTTTTTAACATGTCTTATGGATTTATCACGATCAGGTATGTTCTTAGGTATCCACTGTGCGAAGAACCTAACCTCGTCTTCAGGACGGTGATAGCCCCCTTCAAATTTAGGACACGTAAACTCTTCTAGATTGAAAAGTGGAATCCTAGGGTCACACTTTTGAATTAAAACTTTATCTGTAGGTACATTGCCCTTTACGTAGAGCGCTTCAACTCCGAAAAAGCTGCAAATTTCACTGACTTCCTCCTGGACATTTCTCAGTTCCTGACCAGTATTATTAAGGGGTGTAATCACTCTATCGTAGAATCCCAGTCTGTTTATATAACGTAATGTAGTACTCCACAAGCTTTTATCATACTCAAACAGATTATAGTTCACTAACCAATGATAACAGTCGATTTCTTCGAGATCCATAGACAATAATAAAAAAGCACATTCGAATATAACACCGGAAGATGATTTTTTCAAACTGATAAATTCGGTGTCATACAGTCCTATCATCTTGGAGGCTATTAATGTAGTTGTTAAGCAGAGAAATACTTCATCAAACTTTTATACCTTCGCTCAAGGTTGAACGGAGTTATGACTAGTGAGATGAGCCTTAAAACCATCTGAATTCATTGTGGGGAGGAGTCATAAAACCCTTGGAAGTCATTGCGGGGGGGGGGTTATTGAACTCTCGGTAACTGATAAATTCTGTGTCATACTGTCCTATCACCTTGGAAGTTATTAATGTAGTTGTTAAGTAAGAAAATACTTCATCCTCCTAGAATTATTTAAACTAAATAGTTATCGCTGCCTCGCACAGAAAGTTCGGAAAAACACGATAGCCTTATTTATAGTGAAGCGTTTCTTAGCCGTATGTTTACCCAAATATACAACACGTACCATTTTTCAACACCATCCACAAAACTCAATTCCTCCTAGAATTATTTAAACTAAATACTTACCCCCGCCTCCAACAGAAAGTTCAGAAAGACGCAATAGCCATATTTAGAGTCGAATGTTTACCCGAATATTTAACAAGTACCAGTTTTCCACACCACCCACAAAACTCAATTCCTCCTAGAATTATTTAAACTAAATAGTTATCCCTGCCTCGCACAGAAAGTTCAGAAAGACACAATAGCCTTATTTATAGTGAAGCGTTTCTTAGCCGTATGTTTACCCAAATATTCAACACTTACCATTTTTCAACACCATCCACAAAACTCAATTCCTCCTAGAATTATTTAAACGCACTACGTACCCCCGCCTCCAAGAGAAATTTCAGAAAGACGCTCTAGCCTGATTTTGAGTCAAATTTTTACCCGATTATTTAACAAGGACCATTTTTCCACACCAGCCACAAAACTCAATTCCTCCTAGAATTATTTAAACTAAATAGTTATCCCTGCCTCGCACAGAAAGTTCAGAAAGACACAATAGCCTTATTTATAGTGAAGCGTTTCTTAGCCGTATGTTTACCCAAATATTCAACACTTACCATTGTTCAACACCAACCACACAACTCAAGTCCTCCTAGAACTATTTAAACTAAATACTTACCCCCGCCTCCAAGAGAAAGTTCAGAAAGACGCAATAGCCTTATTTATAGTCGAATGTTTACCCGAATATTTAACAAGTACCATTTTTCCACACCAGCCACAAAACTCAATTCCTCCTAGAATTATTTAAACTAAATAGTTATCCCTGCCTCGCACAGAAAGTTCAGAAAGACACAATAGCCGTATTTAGAGTGAAGCGGTTCTTAGCCGTATGGTTACCCAACTAGTCAACCCGACCCATTTTGCACCACCATCCACAAAACTCACTTCCTCCTAGAATTATTTAAACTAAATACTTACCCCCGCCTCCAACAGAAAGTTCAGAAAGACGCAATAGCCTTATATGATAAACAAAAAATTAGCAAAAATAACATCAAATAATCTACCAATCATGAAACTGCCACAAATCAGCATCGATAAATAAATGAAACCCTAAATGAACCGAAATTACAATTATGGCTGTTTTAGGCTACAACTCTTCCACTTTCCCATTATCTGCTTTAACTTCACTTCTTGAGTGTGTCCGAAAGTAACCATAACTCTAAAAAAAGAATTTTAATAATTATAGATACATGAAAATGATTGGGCTTTATACGCTGATTCCAAATACATAAATTTCCTTAGGTTTAATGTCGAGGAGGTATTCTTTAACTGAAACCCTGTACAACTAACCCCCCCAGGCAATTGAACCCTCGTGCTCCTGAACCCTCATGCAACTCGACCCCGTTTAACTAAATCTCCGTGTAACTGTACCCTCTCCCCCTCCCCCCCTTTAACTGAAATCTCATGCAACTCAACCCTCCATGCAACCCATCTCCCTCAAAACACTTTTCAGTCATTTCTCGTTAAATTGACAATACGCTCCAAAACATCACTTGCGTATTATACAGTACACTATCATCCCATCTCCTCCAAATCGCAAATCTCCCCCCCCCGTTCAACTGAATCCCTCCATGTAAGTGAACCCCTGTATAACCGAAACCCTGTACAACTGAACCCCCATGCAACTGAACCCTCGTGCTACTGAACCCTCATGCAATTCGACCCCATTTAACTAAACCTCCGTGTAACTGTACCCGCCCCCTTTAACTGAACTCTCATGCAACTCAACCCTCCATGCAACCCATCTCCCTCAACACACTTTTCAGTCATTTCTCGTTAAATTGACAATACACTCCAAAACATCACTTGTGTATTATACGGTACACTATCATCCCATCTCCTCCACATCGCACATCCCCTTGTCCTCTTTTTTTGCAAAGGTGAATCAAACATTTTCGATTGTAAAATTATTAAAAAAAATTTCAATTCACTAATAAACCCTTTTTTGCAAATGCTCGCATGTCCCATTACCCATTTTTGTAGCAAAAGGTTAATCAAACATCTCCGATTTTAAAATCATTAAGAAAGTTTCCAATTACTAATTACCCTTTTTTTTATTCAAATCCTAATCACCAATCAAGTTATACTCTGTGGTTTGGGTTTACCACTAAAAAAAGACACTGAACTTTTGAAATTACGCAAATCCTATCGGCAAAGAGTGTAATGACCTGCAAACCTAACAGAAAAAACTGTTTGGTACGGGGGCCCCAGCAAATTCAAAAGATGGTATATACTCTCGTGGCCTTCGCCGATGACACCACGCTTGGTTGCTGTGAAACGGATAAGACAACGCTCATGTCTAAACTGAGGGAGGTTCTGGAGGGGACGTATCTCTGGATGGATGCTAACTGACTTGTTATTAATGTCGAGAAATCTTGCATTCTTTTTTTTCCCGGGTTGGAAGTGTCCATCCGGAGGTATGTGGTATCCGGACATCCAGAAATGTGATTAGTCGGCCAGAAAAGCATTCTGCAAAATACCTAAGAATCCTCCTCGATGAGAACCTATCATTCGTGCATCATTTTCAAGCAGTAGAGTTGAAGCTATCCCGGAATTTTGGAATAATAAAAAAACTGGAAAGCGCTTTGCCGCAGAAAACGCTGGTCCTCCTGTACAATGCTCTTATAAAACCCCATTTACAGTATTGTACAATGATCTGGCAATCAACTTTTAAATCCTACCTGCGAAAACTGAATTCGATTCATCAACGATGCCTGATATTAATGGAAAAAAATGAAGTGTACTTGTCATTAGGGTCCCTGCATCAATTATCATGCTTGACCTTTGTGTTCAAGTTTTTAACTGGAGAGCTGCCATCTGCGTTTAAAAGATTATTTCGACCTATTTCAGGCCAGCATAATTTGCATACCCGATCATCATCAAACCTGCAAATACCCCTCACCCCGACCGTGCGATCAGATTTTACTCCTAACGTAGCTTGTGCAAAGATATGGAACCTGATCCCAGAAGAGCTGAGAGGTGGGAGCTCCCTCCCATCATTTAAGAAAAGAGTAAAAAATCATTTAATAGCATTATAAATGAATAGTTAATAAAAAGAAAAAAAATAGAATTAAATTTAAGTAGTAAATTTAAATTACAATTGTATGATTTTTAAATATGACGGGGTGGTTTCCCCTGAGGGTAAGGAACGGGAAGGTAATAGTTTTAGTTATTTGGTAAATGGGGGGTATGGTTGTGTCTGAGATTAGGAGCGGTGACCGTTCAGTGTATTATGTTAAATTGTAATGATTTTGGTTCTCGGCGTCCAGGCATGGACTGAGTATTTTGATTATGTGTGATTTATTATTTTCATTTGTTAATAAACCCATTGAACATTGAACCATTGAACATGATTGGCTTGTGACTTAGATCTGAAATTTCATTGATCATGAAAAGGCTCTTTTTGCCCCAGTTGGCAAAAAAAAGTCATAAAAACAATATTGCCTGAAAAGGGGCCCTGAAAAAAGTCAAAAAACTTTTTTTCCTTGAGCTTAAAACTTCAATTTTTAAGTCCCTTTCCTAGTTACACTAATGTGCAATAACCATTTTATTTTTGGGACTCTGCCCAAGAGGAATACAAACTTTTTTCTCAATCAATTTTGTAGTTTTGACTGAAAAAAAATGTTTTTACCATAGGGCCCCTTGATAGGTGCCACCATTGCCCAAGGACCCAAGGGTATCAGTTTCAAGCGGATAGAAGACACAAGTTGCCTCTTCTTAAAGCTTCATTCTTGGGGACTCGTGTGCTAAAACAGAAACAATTTCAGTACATTAGTATTCCCTTGGCCCACAGACTGAAAGCTTAAGTTTTAATTGATTCAGAACAAAATGTATATTTCCCATTTCACGGTCCTTTTAAATCCCAAACGGCCACTGTTTTCAGAGGAACTAAATTCTTTTAACTAATATTCTTTTACATTTGAGCCCTCTTTGCCCAAGGACTGAAGAATTTAAGTTTTGAGCCACACAGAGGAAAATATTTGTTTCGCCCAAAATAAATCATTATCCCCTAAAAATATCATCTAAGGCGAGTGTCAAGTTTCAGAGAGAGAGATGGGAATTCCTTCCCGGACCAGTCACCCCCTACAATGAGTTTCCAAGCTGAGCTTATTATCACAAATATACCCCACTCTGTGTCTCAAATCCTGCTTCCTATCTTTCTGACCATCTAGTTCCTTTTATCTCTACCTCCATGCTTTCGCCGTAGACAAAGATGAAGGGCGTAACTGCGGTAGGGCATAACATCCAGATCTATGGACAACGGCCTCTGCAAAGGGCTGCCACGACCCCTTCGGGGTACCTGCAAGACTGGGGACCTTGCGATCAACACTATTCGCACTTGAGGAGTGGCGCCCCTGGAGGAAATTATAGCCTAGTAAACGACACAGCACTCGCACGGGATTCTGACTAATGGCTAATTTTTCTGGGTTTGGTATTGTTTGACGGGCGTCTTCGGCTGAAAAACCTCTTCCTAGCTAATTTATCTATTATGAGCTGCCTTCCCGTAGTAGCATAATATTTGTAGGCATGAATATATAATGAGTCGGAGGTAATAGGCTTAAGATTTTCTGTGGAGGATTTCGACTCTTGTTGATAGAAGAGCATCGCCAAGTGCTGAAAACCATGTTGTGACCAAGATGGGCCCACGACTGCACAAAACCTCCATTCATGGAGATCCCATGGACTTCTTGCTGTCCGGTTCCATGCCGGATTAAGCACTTCGGTTTAGACTTGAGAAGATATGTGACCCCCTTCCTACACTGGTATCCGGGATCATTGCTTTTCTTGAGGTGAAAATAATTTCAATGAATTAAAGAACATGAAAATTGGAACTTGGAATGTTATGACGTTAAAAAGTGACTATCGTATCGACATTTTGACTGACGAATTCTCAGAAACTCATATCCCAGGGGGTAGGAAGCATGAAATTAGGTGATATAGAATTTGTTTACTCAGGCAGGAAGGATGGGGTACATAGACAGGGAGTACGGCTCATGATAAATAAAGAAGCTGCTAATTCTTGTTTAGGCTGGGAAGGTATTAATAATAGAATACTAATTGCTCATTTTACGACTAAAAAGTTCAGGGTATCAGTTATAGTAATATACGCCCCTGTAGAACCGACTGACGGAGATAGTAGCGACTGAGATGAATTTTACTTACAGCCACAGGAGCAAGTAGACAGAGTCCCAGGTAAAAATATGAGGCTTCTGCTAGGAGATTTTAACGCCCGAGTCGGTAGAAATAGAGATAGATGGTAGCCTCGTCTAGGTAATTTTGGTGTAGGAAAGGAAAACAGTAATGGTTCAGACTATTGCAATTTTGTAGGTATAACAATCTAGTTATAACCAATATGGTGTTTGGTCATAAAATGGCCCATAAGTTAACATGGTATTCATGTGATGGTAAGACAACAAACCTTATTGATTATGTTATAGTAAACCGAAGACTGACAGGATCAATACAAGATACAAGGGTATATAGGAGTGCTTATGTTGATATTAAAAGTAAAGATCACCATCTAGTAGCGTCAAGGGTTAATTTAAAGCTGAAATATCGAAGGGTAACTACCTCGCGGGAAGTTATGATGTTGGTAGACTCCAGGATGAGAATTTGAGAGAAACTTTCTAGGAACAGTTGAATACTAAACTTGAGAGTTTAAAATTTGATAATGTGGAAGATGGTTGGAATAATTTTAGAAAAATAATTTGTAAAGTTGCTGAAGGTGTCTTAGGGAAGGAAGCTAGAACTTCAGCTAAGAATATTAACGAAAAAGCTTCATGTTTAATAGAAAGGAGAAATGACTTGTACAAGAATTATCTGAGTGATAGATCATAAGAAAAAAAAGGAATCTAAAGAAAGTGGAGAAAGAATTAAAATAAGAACCAAGGAGGTGTGAAGTGGAGGCTATGGATAAAATTGCCGAGGATCTGAAAGAACCAACTAGACGGCATGTTACTGGCATGTTAACAAATTGAGAGGGAGTAGTCAATCCGGACTTGGCCCAGTTAAAGATAGGAATATGGCTGAAATTAGCAATAGGGAAAAAACTAAAGAGAGATGGGCCGAACATTTTGAGAATTTGCTTAACCGAGATAGAGTTGCAGGAAAAGATATAGAGGAAAATGAAAATGTTTGTGATACCTTGGATGTGAAGGAAGATTTGTTTTGTGAGGAAGAATTAGCGACAGTACTAAAAGGATTAAAAAATAATAACGCTCCAGGTGCTGATAGGTGGTAAATGAGTTTCTTAAATATGATGGTTCTGAGGGTAGAAATAAGTTACTGAAGATTATGAATATGATTTTTTAAAATGGGGAAGTACATAACTATTTTTGGAAAAAATTAATTAAGCGACTCTATAAGAAAGGTGATAAAAGTGAGTGTGATAATTATCGAGGCATTAGTCTGGTCTCTGTAGGTAGTAAATTACTTAGTAATATGATACTTTTTAGACCGAGAGATTCTTTAGATAAAGTTTTAAGAGAAGAACAGTGCGGTTTTAGAAAAGGCAGAGGATGTGTCGATCAAATTTTCACTCTTAGGCTAATAATTGAGAAGTGCAAGCGTTCGATTCTGTTGATAGAAGAGCCTTAGTAAAGGTTTTGTCATTGTATGGTATACCAGACAAATACATTAAAGTGATTAGTGCTATGTACGAGAATAACACTGCTGCGCTTAAAGTAGGAAACGAGGTTAGCAGGTGGTTTTGTATTAAATCAGGTTAATCAGGGTTGTTTTCTATCCCCCTTTGTGTGGATCATTTTGATGGACGTTGTCTAAAGGAGCACAGAAAAGGCAATGGGAGAACATGGAATCACACGGGGAAGAAAAACTCTCCTGAACTTAGATTTCTCTGATGATTTAAGGATTCTAGATGAAAGTTTGAGCAAAATGATTGACCTTATATTGGTTCTGCGGGTCCAGGGTGCCCGAATACGCTTAAAAATTAATATGAAGAAGACCAAGTCACTAAGGCTAGTAATAAGTGAAGATGAAAAGGTGAAGTTGGGTAATGAAAAGATTGATCAGGTGGGCAGCTTCGCTTACCTTGGTAGAATAGCGAATAGCCATGGCTCAGGAAGTTTTTTCACAGTTAAAAAGGTTTGGAAAAATAGGAAGAAAAGTCTGCAAACCAAGATTTGAATATTAGAAGCTACAGTGATGACAGTGGTCAAATATAGCTCTGAAGCATGGACGCTCCGAAAAGCGGATGAAGATTTGCTAGATATTTTCCAGAGAAATTGCTTAAGGATTGTTCTGGGTACCCAGCTGACTGACCGTATTTCAAAAAATAGGCTATACGAAAAATGTGATTCAATACCGCTCTCTAGAGCTATAATGAAAGAAAGGTTGAGGTGGCTAGGGCACGTTGTGCGGATGAAGGATGATAGATTGCCGAAGATTGTTCTTTTCGGCCAACCGTCTAGGGCTAAACAGAAAGCAGGTTGTCCTCGTGTGGGGTGGGAGGACGTCATAAGGAAAGATTTAAAGGAAATGGGAACTTCCTGGACGGATATAAAAATGGAGGCTTTAATAAATTGGGATGGAGGAGGAGCGTGCGTAGCTGTGTTGGCCTCAGGCGGCTTGTTGCTGTGGTGAGTTTTTAGTAGTAGTAGTAGTAGTAGTAGTAGTAGTTAAAACCCCAAGAATTATATTCCAGAGGAAGTGCAAATTTAAGTTCTATAAATGCCAATCCTAAAAAACTCCCTCTAGCTACCCAGTTATTCCCTAAAAACTTCCTCGCTGTACCATGATCACCCATATATAATGATTTGTGCTTGAAACACTGCCTGCTATTTTCTGGCAGTCCCTTATATATGGCAGTTTTATGTATGGCAGTCCCTTATATAAAGCAGAGAACTAAATCTCTGCATTAGTTCTATCTCTAGACCCTGACGCCGCGCCGATATAGGAAGACAGACGGGGTAACGCTGATGCTTTTTTCACGCCACCACCGGTGAGATGTTGGTGGTGCACCGCTGGCGCGATCAATGTTGACTGCACACATTAATGTTTTCGTCAGTCTTTCTCAGATCTCAGCTTGAATTTACAATTGATTCGGGCCTATTCATGAGCTAGAAGCTTCGCACGTCTCTGGCTAGAAGCTGTGCTTCTTCGTTATTTATCAAGCGAAGAAGAAATCTGGTAGGAACGAAATGGCTCTGGCGTTTCAGAACCCTTGTATAATACTTGAATTATTAGATAATATATTTGTCGTGGTATTTAATAAGATACAAGGAATCTAATTAAAAGGGAGCACATACAAAAGCCAAATGAGGCCAGTAGCCTATGAGCTATCCAAAAATACCGAAGACAATGAAAAAGTCCCAATAGCCCTGGGTTTATCAAAATATTTCTATGATTTCCCAGGCAATTTGATATCATTTTCTTCCGTCTCCGCTTTAAATGACAAAAATAATTATCTTTTTGGCATCCTTGCTTTTAATTAAAGAAAAATGGAAGCTTTATCATTTAAAAATGAAAGCCCCCTATCCCCCCCATAGACAATAACATACAATTTTTTTATCAATCATATTTTTGGGGTCACTTCCGTTTCAATCTCCAATTCCCGAACCTTGTACATGGTCTATAGCTAAATTTTGTCTCAATAGAAGGTTGTTTTTTTGGCGAGGGGGGGGGGTAAAAATTTTTCAGAAAGAACATTGTATTTTCTTTAATCTACCAGGCGTTCAGTAATTGAGCATTAAATATTTAAAAAAATGTATCTAAAAACAGCAAAAGAAAACAAAATTCTACAAACTTACGACTCAGCTGTCGTAATAATCTGTTGGTTATCAATTTCAAAATCGAACAGAACCTGTACAGTGTATGAGTTCCGTTCAACTTAAAAACGAAATTCTTGACTACGAATGATGTAAGAATCTTATATCAATTGGGAAACTGCATTCGAAATGGTTTAATCTTATCAAAGAGTTCGTGGTAACGAACTGTAAGTAAGGAGTAACCCAGTTCAATAGTAACCGAAACTCTAAAAAAAGATACCAATTTTTATACCTATGGATACATAAAAAAATTGTATTTTTATGCTGATTTCAAATATATAAATTTCATCAAGTTTAGTGTTACCCCCCAAAAGTTAAGAGCCTGAGAATATTCGCCTTTTTTCAAAAAAACGGAAAACACCCCCTAAAAATCCTGGAATCTGAATGAAAATGACACCATCAGATTCCGCGTATCAGATAACCCTATTGTAGGGATTCAAAGCTCCTATATGCAAAAATGTGGACTTTTGTATTTCTTTTTCTGCCAAAAGAACGATCATGGATGTGTGTTTATTTGCTTTTTTTTCTTCCCAGGGGTGATCGTATCGACCCAGGGGTCCTAAAATATCGCAAGAGGGCGCATTCGAACGGAAATCAGTTGTAGTGCCCTTTTAAAGTGCCCAAAAATTGGAGGGCAACTAGGCCCTTTCCCACACTAATTTTTTCCCAAAGTCACCCGATCAAAATTTTGATATAGCCATTTTGTTCAGCATTGTCGAAAAATTTAGTAACTATGTCTTTAGGTGTAAAATGACCCGCCACAGTCCCCGGGGGAAGGGCTGCAAGTTATGAACTTTGCCCATTGTTTACATATAGTATTTGTTATTGGGAAGCATACAGCCAATTTTTTTTTTGGGGGGGGGATCTCTTCGAGTGGATTCCAAGGGGAGAATTTTCCCTTGGGAGGGAAATTTCTGATGAGTGAATATTCTAGGGGAAATGTTATACTGGGGGGTGTTAACAGAATTACTATACGAAATTCTTTTAATTTTATTACATTCTCTTTGCGAAAGTTTTTATATGGAGATGTTCCGGGGTTTTGTTTTCTGGGAAATAATTTCCACGGAAGCGAACGAGAAACCGATTAGAGATTAAAGTCTTATTCCAATGAATAAATTCTAATTATAATTTTTCAGGTTGAATCGTCCACAAGCAATTTTACAGAGAGGAGTGGGGATTCTCAGTGAGGAAGGAATTTTCTGGAGGGAATTTGACGGGTGGTGTAGTTTACGGTGGATGAAATTTCAATGGAGGAGTTTTACGTGAGGGGGAGGGGTATATTTCATAGAGGGTGAGTCAGGTTTACCAGCATTATTTTAAAAATGAACAGAAATTATTGAATAGTGATTGAATTATGATTGAATTATGTCATATATGAAGGGTTGTTCCCTCCTCAGCACCTTATTCTTTACGCACAAGTTTGACTGTTTAATAAAAATGGCAGTAAAGATCGAGGTATTGAGGAGGGGGCAACCCTTTATATCCAGAATAAATCTTCAAAAATTAAAATACAAATTGTGTTTTAATGTTTTATCCACGGTGAGCAAACTTGAACCTGCATTAGTTAAAAAACGTTCAGAAATTAAATTTAAAAAAAACGTTTTTTTTTAACTGGAAATAAGGAGCGACATTAAAACTTAAAACGGATAGCAATTATTCCGTATATAAAAGTGGCTGTCTCCTCCTCAATGCCTCGCTCTTTAAGCTAAAGTTTGTCTCTTTTTCACTACTCTACTGTTTAAAACAATAAAAAAAATTGAGCGTAAAGAGCGAGGCGTTGAGGAAGAGATCCCCTTTCATAATCTTTTTAAAACAATAAAAAAATTGAGCGTAAAAAGCGAGGCGCTCAGGAGGGGGCCCCTTTCATATAGGGAATAATTGCTGTTCCTTTTAAGTTTTTATGTCGCTTCTTACTTTCAGTTAAAAAAAACTTGTTTTTTTTATCTAATTTCATAAAGACGGTACTTTTGTCAACATATGAAGAACCGTGTATATTGCAATTGTATCTGTCTGGCTTGAAAATTAACGAACAAGAGAGTAGTGAAGAATAGTGGTTTACAAAGTAATATGTGGCAGGGATAGTCACAAAGTGATAAATCACAAGGGGTGGCACTGTGATTGGGTGATTTTCAGGGATTCAGGGAACCAAATTTTTTTTCGGGGTGACAAATAGATTTTAAGTGCAATCCCCGAAAATTCGGGGATTGTGCAAGCCCTGCTTAGTTTCTAATCAGGAAAATCGAAATACTTAACCACACGAGAAGAAAAGCTCCGACTCTGTGATTGATGCAATAAAGAGTTGCTGCAAAATTAATTCAAAGTCAGACGAACGACGCCGCCCCTGCCAGCTGTGGTGCGGGTGCGACGCGCCGGCGCGCGTTGCGACATTTTGGCGACGATCAACTGGGCCTCTCGTTGGTGGCGTTCGGTCGATGCGCCGGCGTTGTGCCGGGGTCTATCTATCTCCATGGCTTTGGTGTATACAAAGAGACCTAGTATGTATCTCTTTGGGCTTTTTGGCAAAGTTATCCTTATATCAGGTGCACAGAAAACAATGTGCAATTTACGAGGTCCGTTGCAAGGCGATGGGCGGCTTAAATTTTGTGTAAAATTGTTGTTCAACTGATTAAGCTTAATGTATTGCAAACTATGGGGCTCACTATCAATGACTCAACCTCTAATTATTGAATAAATACATTTGAAAAAAAAATTGCATAGCATGACCTCAAAGGAAAGCAAAAGTTAGTTAAGAGAAAATGAAATTAAATATCCTTTGTCAATGCAAAACTTTCAGATTAAATTTGTAATTTTGGGCTACATAAATTACTCCAGTGGTTCTCAAACTTATTTCGACGATGTGCCCCTTTACCCACAAAATAATTCAGGTACCCCTTCTCAGTTACCGGTACTAAGTAAACTATAGCTAAAATATAAACAAAATTGTTAGTCCTAGAGTTGAAGCGTTGTTTTATTTTATGTTGGCCAGCCGCGTATTCTCCTAAAAATTGTTGCACACCCCCAAGGGGTACGCGTACAACAGTTTAAGAACCATTGAATTACTCCATTAACTAACATGAATTCCTTCAGTTATCAAATAAAAAAAAACAAGTTTTTAAACTGAAAGTAAGGAGCGACATTAAAACTTAAAACGAACAGAAATTATTCCGTATATGAAAGGGGCTGTCCCCTCCTCAACGCCTCGCTCTTTACGCTAAGTTTATTATTGTTTAAAAAAAAAAAGTTGTGAGACAGAGTCAAACTTTAGCGTAAAGAGCGAGGCGTTGATGAGGGCACAGCCCCTTTCATATACGGAATAATTTCTGTTCGTTTTAAGTTTTAATGTCGCTCCTTAATTTCAGTTTAAAGGACTTGTTTTTTTTTATTTGATTTCTGATCGTTTTTTAGTTAATGCAGCTTTTATTTTGGCTAACCGTCATTGAATAAGTAAACAAAATTTGCATAAAAATTTTACTTTTCTTTTGCTAAATGGATGTCTTTACAAATTAACTTACGTAACTAACTTCTATATTCGTATATGTTTCTTCTGGCAAAAAATACAAAGTTGCAGATTTTTGCAGATATGAGCATGAAATCTATGTAACAGGGTTTTCAGATACTCTGAATCTGACGGTGTGATTTTCATTAAAGTTCTTTCACTTTTAGGGGATGTTTCCCCCCTGTTTAAAAAATCAAGTAAATTTTCTCAGGCTCGTAGCCTTTGATGAGTAATAATAAACTTAATAAAATTTCTATATTTAGAATCAGCATTATAAACACATTCTTTTGATACATTTATTGACATCAAAATTCCGTTTTTAAAAGTTTCGATTACTATTGAGCCGTATCGCTTGTTTTTTTATTGTTTTTTTATTACGTATATGTCATTACGTATATGAGGTGGTTCTCCCCTTAGTCAATACCACGCTCTTTACGTTAAAAGTAAAAAAAAAATTGATTCACAAACCCCTGAATCACAAAGGCCGTTTAATTAGAATAGATAGCTTATTTGAAAGCACTAAAAAAACTGTAGCTTAAAGAGCGAGGTATTGACTTGGGGGAGAACCCCCTCACATACTTTATAATTTCTGTTCGTTTTGTTTTTTATTTAATTTCTGATCGTTTTTTAAATAATGCTTGGAAATCCGGCACCCCCTTCATAGAAATGTTCCTCAACCCAAAGAAACATCCTCCACGGAAAGATTCTCCAAAAGTAACCCCCTCCTCTAACCCCCCCCCCTCCAGAAAAAAAATCCTTCCTGAAAATGTATGTATACTTCCCAATAACCAATAAATAATGCTGGCAAGTCCGGCGCCTCCATCATGGCAATTTCCCTTCCCCCATGAAAACTTCCTTCATGGACAGATCCTCCAACATAACCCCTATTTAAAGACATATTTATCATATTTTCGACCATGCTGAACAAAATGGCTATCTCAAAATTTTGATCGGGTGACTTTGGGAAAAATATAAGCGTGGGAGGGGGCCAAGTTGCCCTCCATTTTTTTTGTCACTTAAAAAGGGCACCAGAACTTTTAATTTCCGTTCCAATGAGCCCTCCCATGATATTCTAGGACCACTGGGTCGATACGATTACCCCTGGGAAAAAAAAAACAAATAAACACGCATCCGTGATCTTTCTTCTGGCAAAAAATGCAAAATTCCACATTTTTGTAGATAGGAGCTTGAAACCTCTACAGTAGGGTTCTCTGATACGCTGAATATGATGGTGTGATTTTCATTAAGGTTCTATAGCTTTTAGGGGGCTTTCCCCCTTTTTTTGAAAATCAGCCAAATTTTCTCAGGCGCGTAACTTTTGATGGGTAGCACTAAACTTGATGAAAGTTATATATTTGAAATCAGCATTGAAATCTGATTCTTTTGATGTATCAAAAACCCGTTTTCTAGAGTTTCGGTTACCATTGAGCCGGTCGCTCCTTACTTACAGTTCGTTACCACGAATTTTTCTAGAGTGTTTTCTTGAAGGGGCGATCCACAAAAACTATCTTTCGTAAGTGGCAGAGGAATTGTCTATCTGATAGACTGGGGTAATTTTCATAGAAACTTTTTGCTTTTTCTGTAAATGGGGTATTCAAAGGATGAAGGAGGATAACCCTAGTTTGAATTTCTTTCTAGAACCCAAGTTAATTAGGTATCTGACTTTAAAATAAGGTTTATGTTTAAATATGTAATTTCACTTTGTTTTCAATCAGTGCATTGCACTGCTTTTTATGGAATGTCCTTATTCAGTTTTTATTTTGGAAGTTTGATTGATTCTTAACATTTCTCCAAATCCATTGTTCTCTCCCTAAAGATTGCCCCTCAAAGAGGTTGAGGAAACACGTCGCTGCTCACCACCTTTCGGACCTTCTTATCTATAAGACGACCTTCTTATCCGAGACGACCTTCGAGACGAACAGAAATTTAGTCAAGCTTTGAACAACTACTACAAGACAACTGAGTCACTCTTGCTTATCAACGAAGTTGGCCCTGTGGTTGGCCCTGGTTGAGTATACAAAGACTAGCGACCATGCCTGCACAGCTTCAGCCCGTGCCATAGATACCGCAGGTACCACAGAATGCACCATTATTACTTTCCTAATGGTTTTCACCTTTGTTATAGGGCTTAACAGACGAAGCGTTCTCTTCAGTGTTTTAAGAACAGGTCCGAAATTTACCTTGATTTGAGAAAGTTGGCTCCAATTCTCCCCCCCCCCTAGGATTTTGACGAAATTACGCCACTGTTTAAGAACATTCCTCTTTAAATGGCAAACCGGCTTTCGCACAAAAAGGGAGCGCATTCTTTACAAAATATTTGAAATTCGAGAATCTTGTGTGCTGTTTCCAAGTAGCGTAATCATTTTTCACAGGCAGCACTATCAAATGTTTGAACACAAAGATTGAGACGGTACTACCTTTTCATTACGTCTCAATACTTTCTAATTTGTTGTGTAATTATTTTACTGTTATAGGGAAAATAAATCTACCTAAGCCATCTATTTATCTGTTCCTTTATTAGACCTGCTGTTTTTTGGGGGAATTGGTGATTGCTAGTTTTATTATACTCGTTTGTTCATATCCAAGTTAGGTTTCATTCTGAACAAACATTGTGCTTTTTCAAAACCCAGTCAAAAGTTAATCCCCCGCCCGCAATTTTTTTTGTGTCGAGCAATAAATAGTGGTTTCATAAGATAATTCGATAAAAGTCCTTTCTAAAAAGATTTAAGAGAATTCCATATTTTTATCATATAAGCAAATACCAAATAATCATGGACAGTCTTTCCACCAGATGATCATTACATCAAAATGGGGGTCATTATTCTATTTTTCTCTCTCCTCAGATCCAGCCAAAAAAGCCTATGAACAATTTGTTTACTTTTTTCCTACAATTCTAACATTCGTCAGCCAAATTCGTCAATATACCGAAAAAGCTGATTTATATAAAAATCACAATATGGAAAAATCGTAAGATTCTTCTTGACTTTTTGATTGCTTTTTACTTCTATTTTTTCCCTGAAATAATATTTAGCCTTTTTGGGGAGAGTGGGGCGTAACTTGCTATGGGGCAGGGACTCTACCTCCCCCCTCCTCAGCTGTTAGCGTCTTGAGAAATCTTGTCAAAACTAAGATAGGTCTGCATAGTTCAAGCCTTTACGGAAACAGATCCGTTTTTTTAGTTTACCTTTATTTTGCGTTTATAGCATGATATGGCTATTTTTTCGTTTGGTCATTTTTACTTGACCTGAGAAAATCGGCTCATACTGCCCCCCCCCCACCCAAAACAACATCCATACTGACAAGGAGCTAAAAGAAACTCCATCACAACTCACTCTAAATCAATGGTGACGATATTTATCGAAGAAGGCATTATAAAGCTGGTTCACAAATATGAGGATTGTTTCAGTCGACAAGGTAAATATATTAGGAAATTACATTGATTGTCAATTACTTTTAGTAACAATATCATATTTTTGTATTCATGTGTCTTTTCTTTATAGCCAATTAAGTTAAAAAAAAAAAAAAAAAAAAAACAAGTTTTTTTCAACTGGAAGTAAGGGGAAACCCTAAAACTCAAAACGAAACGAAATTTTTCATTATATGAAGGGGTTGCCCCCTCCTCAATACCTTGCTGTTCACGCTAAAGTTTTTAACACTTTTAAAAAAGGTTCCTATTCTAATTAAATGACCCTTGTGTTTCAAGAGTGGTTATTAAAAGATTGTTACGATCAGTCAAACTTTAGCGTAAAGAACAAGGTATTAATTAGTGGGGTAATCCCCTATTGTACTGAATAATTTGGGTTCGCTTTGAGTTTTAAATGTGCTCCTTACTTTTTCTTGAAACACTTAATTTTGTATTTAATTTCTGATCGTGTTTCAAGTAATACCGGTAAATCAGGCCAAATTTGAAAAGTTCCCTCTGCTCAAGGGAAACCTCTCAATGGACAGTTCCTCAAACGTAAAATACCCTCCCCTCCCCGTAAAATTGATTCCGAAGAATTCTTATCTTAAGTGAAAATCCCCCCGTAAAATTTCTCTTGGATGATTCAGCGTGGAAAATTCTCCTTGGCTTACTTTCATTTTTTTTACGATACGATTCGAATTTATTATGTCCAATAACAAGAATTAAATGATACACAATATAATTTAAATAATATCTTCCTTGTCACTTATTTATTAAAATGAGACACAAAATACTGTCGGAAAGACAATCTGTATCGGTTGGTAGCCACGGGCTTACAAGGCTTAAGTTTACTCTATCGCCTTGTATTACACCCTGTTCTTGCTGGTTCAGGGAGCGAATCTCGATGCCTGCTTGACTCCAAAAGCTTCTGTCTAAGCTTTTGGACAGAAGCTGGTGTTGATTGTAAGCTGGTGTCGCCTGGTATCAAGCCATCTAGGCCTAGGATTTTAAAGCTATCATCATAATTCGTGAATTCTGGACCTAATATCGCACGGGTAGCTCGTTCCTGCACATTCTCAAGGTCATTTCTTTGCTCTTTACTTAGTCCCGGATACCACACAGGACAAGCATACTCTAAAATACTTCGAATGTAGAGTTTATAAAAATTCAACAGTGAAAAACGACTAAAACCGAATCGCCGAATTGTGATTAGATTACGCAACACTATATTCGCCTTCTTGGTACAATTATTTACATGATCCATCCATGGCATTTTTGAGTTAAAAGTCACACCTAAAATTGTCAAATTATTTACAATTGGTACATTTATATCACTTTGACTAGGAACATTCTTTTTTTTAACGAGACTCCCATAAGTGCTGACTTTTTCCTATTAATTGAAAGCCGTCTTTTCACAGTCAGCCTCCAAACGGCGAATTATGCCATCCGTACTAATCATGGATCCTAGCTTATGAAGTATCAGCAATGACAAATCATCTGCAAACTTAGCTCTGCTTTCATGCCAAGTCGCAATTTTGTTACACAGTATTAAAAATAAAACTGGTCCCGTTTTGGTACCCTGGGGTTTTCCACAGAAAACCTTAAGAAAATCCGATTGTACCCCACCAGCACTAACACACTGTTGCCGTCCGTGTAAAAAACTATAAACTATCCGAATTAAAAAATCTGTCATTGACTAAAGAATATCAGGATGGCTTGATTTATTGAAAACCTTTTCTAAGTCTGCTTGCAATATTTCTACAAATGCATCTTTATTTTCTAGATGCTCCAGGGCTTCTTCCAAAATTTTGGTGAGATAATGTACTCTGCTAGATTCTTTGATAAATCCATACTGACAGGGATCTATTTTAACATAGAAATCTTATAGTAACCATTTCTTTAGAAAATGTTCGAAAACTTTATATACAATAGGGGTCAAAGATTTAGGTCGTAGGTCACTAACCCCTTTTGGAATCGAAACTTTAAATATTGGCGTTACAACTGATTTTTTAAATTATCCGGAAAGGTACCACTAAAAATACATTGGTTTAAAAGGCAGTCAGAGGCTCAGCTAGAAAGGCTGCGTTTTCTTTGTACAGGCTTGCTGGAATGTCTCCAGGGTAAGTTGCCTTATTGGGGTCAAGTCTCTCAAGAACCTTTGCAACTTCGTGATGGAAAATCACAGGTATTTCAAATGGAACAGCCAAGTAGGTCGGTAGTAGGTAGTAGAAGACATAGACATAGAAATTGGTTTATTAAGATCGAACAGCTTAGCCATGGCTAATTTATGTCGTCTTTAAAACAATATGAAAAAAAAAAAAAATACAAATAACACTATAAAAACACTAACACGTGAATTCAAATAAAACGAAGTCTTGTTGTATGCTTCAACGAAAGAGGGGACAAACGTGTTTTTGTAGCGGTTGGTCCTGCAGACAGGGGGTTGTAGCTTCGACTGGGATCTGGTTCTTTGGTTAACAGGAGCATCAGGTGGGAGGATCAGTCTGTGATGGGGCGAAGATAGCAGTGACTTGCCGAGGGACATGATCAGTGATAATCGTCTGTCGCTGAGAGATTCAATGTTCAGTTCTTGCAAGAGTTTGTTGTTGTCGTCACTTCTGTTACCAACGATTATGTTAACAGCTCGTTTCTGCAAAGATTCAAGGTCATCGCAAAGGTAGTGGGTGCTCTGGACAAAAGGTCCCCAGACAGCGACGGCATATTCGAGTAGAGGTCTCACATACGTAATATAGGGTAGAAGGGTAGTAGGTCGCTGAAGTCACCCATAAGAACCACAGAACTGTTTGGGTGTCTCAATTTAATATCATCTAAACATACTTGTAGATGGGCTATGAGCTCCCGCCTGTAACTTGACCGCGGTGGAAAATAGAGTACTCCAACTACGATCGAGGAAAACTTACGGGGAAAAACTTTTAGTCTCAGTAAGACCCACAACACCTCGTAGTCGGTAGTCTGAGAGCCCTCATATATCTGATGCAGTATATCGTTTCGAATGTGCATATCTACTCCTCCTCCATGCGTGACGACAGTACCTTCCTTGTTTTGCCTACTCTTGACGAGAAAATTATAGTTACTTATCTGAGCGTGAAATTCACTGCCAGACCACGTCTCTGTTATGCAGCATATATCAATTCTATTGTCATTTAGTCTTGTCGAAAGTTCTGTCACTTTATTGCTTAGAGACTGGGCATTAACAAGGAGAAAAGAGGGGAGGTCGTAGGAACTAGCTATTTCTTTCTTTTTATCTACCTGGGGTAGATCACCGAAAAATGCTGGAAGTTTCCCAAATTATTAGAACTTTTTGGGATAACGGGCGTGGGGGCTGCAGGGACTCCGAGATGGCCAGTGGCTAGCCATACTCCTGTTGGGTGGGAGAACAGGGCTGGGTTGAACAACTTGGCCGTTGCCTGAGAAGAAAGACGGAGCAGTATTTTGGCTAGGGTACATTAATTACAAGGGGGGAAATACCTCTATCGTTAGAAACCGGTCTTCTATGATTGTTCAATGGGAAACGCCTAGGATGGTTGGTATTTGGAGACCTCACCGGTTGCTGCTTTGGAGACAGTTCCTGTTTCGTGGTGTGGACAAAGTTGCATTTATGTTTCTTAGAGCACTGGCGTAACGAACCATGCGTGCACAGGTTTGGGTGATCAAACTTGCAGTTCTGATTCTTGCACTCATTAGTTGCATAAAACTTGCAAGGATAAACATAAGTACAAGCCTTACCTTTGTTGCATTTTCCGTGACGAAAATATTTGCAAATCATTCTTTTCTGTGTCTGTTCTTTGTGTGGTCGACTAGTAAACTGTGAGCGACTTTGTTTAGAAACGCTTTGTTGTTTAAGCTGGTTGGCAAAATCCTCTTTCAGCTCAGGTACAACAAGATTTAGCAATAGATCTATTTGCTTTTGTTGAAGCTGAATGATTTTCTCTTTTTCGGCCATAGAAAGGTGGAGCTGCATCAACTCTACATGAGCAAAAATCTTGATCTGTAGAGCAGTCATCTCCATCGTCTAAAAGCATGGGTTCGAGACTTTTCTTAGCTGCTCGTTCTTTCCGGGTAGATTTAGGGGACAAAAACAATTCTTTATCTGTCATATTTCTGAGGAGTTGCCTGCCCTCTCCCATCGTCACCATCCGTTCGTAGCTTGGCAGCCAATAATTTCACTCGTGCTTCAAGGTCTCTCTTTTTCCCGGATGTATCTAGTCCATATTTTTCAAGAAGAAGACGCAGAATAGGTACCGTAAGTTTTCCGATGCTATTCGGCGATAATACGAGTAAATTTATTTCTCCGTTTTATGGCATATTGAACGGTAACAGTCGTGGCAACACTCTGCAGCTTTTTCCTTATACTACGTAATTTGAAAAAAATAACACTAAATGTTCCTTATATCAAACGACTTAATCTAATCCAAATGTTGGACTAATTCGATATTTTTCTGGTGGTTTCCCTATGAGAGGAGTAAGGGAAGCGTTGACGGCTGTCTATCTTGTCCCCGCAATTTAAGGGGCAAGCCCAGCGGGTACCACGGCTCTTGCTAACAACTTTTCACCCGTCTTCTGTTTACTTTTCTTTCCCCACCTCAATCGCAGTGTAATTGCCTACAAATATCGTATGTCCAATTTATATTCGTACTGCTTGCCTTGATGACTATTTTCTACAATTATCACTCTTGACCTATATCATATAGATCACTGCTATGAAAATGTCAATAAGAAGATCCACAGTCCCGAGGGAATTCTCACTCAAGTTGCACTGCTTATTCAAATTATAATGCTTCGGTCACTGAATTAATGATTTTCAAAATATTGGCTGAAGGTCAAGAAGAGACTATAATCCTTTACCAATTATTAGCAATCTGTTAAATTCAAAAAGAAGTATTAACACCATGAACTCTGAATCTAGACTGATAAAGACTATGTCTTTTTCATTTGAAAAAGACATAGTTCTTCTCCGATCACTCCCTTTTGTGGAATTTTTTTTCTTGAATTACAAAACTTCTAAAAATTTCCAATTCCAATGGAACAACTCCAAATGCAAAATTGAGCAGGGAAAGAGTACGTAAAGAGAAATAAAATTGAGTAGGGAGAAAGATTTCATATAAGATTTCTTTCGAACCCCCCAGTGTAAAATTTCCCCTGGAAGGTTCACCCCGGAAATTTCCCTCCCCACAGACAATGCTCTCCATGGAAACCCACCCCAAGCAAAAAATACCCCTCCCAGAAAAACGTCTGTATACTTCCCAATAACAAATACTATTACAGCCCTTTCCTCCTACGTTGTGGGGAGTCATTTAACCCCTAAAGACATATTTATTGGATTTTTCAACTATGCCGAAAAAAATGGCTATCTCAAACTTTGATAGGACGACCTTGGCGAAAAAAAGGCCTGGGAGAAGGGATAGCAGTCCTCCAATCTTTTTGGTCTTAGGCAGCGCAATCGCGCTGCCTAAGTAATGAACGATGTTGGCACAATGTATTATTATTTTTTTGTTCCTTTTTTCATACCAGGGCACTTCGTATCGAAGGAGTTTTCGTAGAAACTTCGGAAAGAGCTCATTAGATTGGAAATTTAAGTGGCTTGTGCCCTTTTTAATAGTCGAAAGTGATTAGAATGCAGGTAACACCCCTTCCACGCCCACCATTTCCCTGGACACATCCAATCAAAATTTTGAGATAGCCATTTTGTTCAGCGTAGTTTATTTCCAGATAGAAAATATGTTTTGAGGAGGTCTCTCCCCCACAACCCTCAGGGCAAGGGTTTTAGGTTATGCCCTGGGGGCATATAAGAACGAGGTTGGCACAATATAGTATTTATTATTTTTTACTATAGACCAGGGTACTTCGTATCGAAGAATTCGTCATAGAGACTTCGAAAAGGGCCCATTCAATTGAAAATCGGAGGGGCTTGTGCCCTTTTTAATAGTGGAAAGTGATTGGAAGGCAACTAACAGCCCTTCCATGCCCGCCATTACCCGATACACATCCAATCAAAATTTTGAGATAGCCATTTTGTTCAGCGTAGTTGATTTCCAGAAAGAAATAATGTTTTTAAGACGAACACTCGCCTAAAGCCCTCAGGGCAAGGGTTGTAAGTTATTCCCTGGGGGCATATAAGGTTTTTAAAGAAAGCTTTGTCGTAGAAACTTCAAAAAGGGCTCATTCGATTGGAAATTTAAAGGGTTAGTGCCCTTTTTAATAGTCGAAAGTGATTGGAGGGCAACTAACCCCCTCTCACGCCCACCCCCAAAAAATCCAATCGAAATTTGAAGATGACCGTTTTGTTCCACGTAGTTGAAAGTTCTTGAAATTCGGTCTTTGAGGATGACAACCGGCCTACAGCCCTCGGGCAAGGGTTGTAAGATATGCCCTGGGGGTATTTAAGGTTTTTATAGGACGCTTAGTCGTAGAAACTTCAAAAAGGGATGATTCGATTGGAAATTGAAATGGCTAGTTTCCTTTTTAATAGTCGAAAGTGATTGGAAGGCAACTAACACCCTTTTGGCCCACCATTTCCCCAAAGACATCCCAACAAAATTTCGAGATAGCCATTTTGTTCCACGCAGTTTAAAGTTCAGGAAATTATACCCTTGAGCAGGACGCTCCCCCCACAGTCTTCAGGTCAAGGGTCACAAGTTAAGCCCTGGAGGAATATATGTTTTTATTGAAATCTTTGTCGCAGAAACTTGAAAAAGAGCTCATTCGATTGGAAATTCAAAGCTCTAGAGCCCTTTTTAATAGTCCAAAGTGAGTGGAGAGTAGTTAACCCTCCTCTCATGCTCACCATTCCCCACATTCAATCAAATCAAACCACATTCACATTCAATCAAAGTTTAGAGATAGCCATTTTGTTCAACGTAGTTCTAAGTTCTGAAAACTATTATTTAAGGATGACAAACCCCCCAAAAGCCCCAGGCCAAAGGTTGTAAGTTATGCCCTGGGGCATATAATATTTTTATTGAAAGTTTTGTCTGTGGCAAAGCCTTCTAATTAAGTCAATTTGGTATTTAGTAAAAATATTAAGACGCAAATACAAAGTTTCGAAATACCACTTTTTATTAAGATAAGGAACATATCCTGCCAAGTTTCTGCTTAACGGGAAATTGGGAAATCACCGATTCCTAGCTATTGCGTCGCTTGGGTCCAGGAAGGTGTGGTTGATAATAATGTATAAAAGATACATTTTATGGGAAGGGGTAGACTGATACTAACTTTATGTCAGACTGACCTCTGTTCCGTTGATTTAGAAATACTTTGGAATATTGTCGGATTATTGTAAGTGTCTAAGTATCTTATTATATATTATTGTAGCTTTCTGAGACTTGTGGTCTACTTGGGACAACCAGTCACAGTAGAATATATATGCATTATCAAACCTTGTATCAGTATATGTTAACTGAATAAAAGTATTGTGTTATAGTCAACCTCTCTTCAATCTAAATTTAGTCCCTCGAAAATACCCAGCTGGTACGCCTTATTAGCCCGGTCATAGCCTAAGGCACGCTACCAAAGTTTAAATACCTTAGGGCCATAGTTTATCTCCCTTATAAAGGGAGAATAAAGGCATCTACCACAATACCACTTAAATACCATAAGAACCACCCTACCACAACTGGTGGGAGTTGCAAAAACTGGGTCGAGATGACTAAATAAAAATTGTATATTAAAACAGAAATGGCTTTGTCAAAAAGGGAAAGTAAATGGACTTCGCTTTTAGCGGCACTAGAATTAGCAAAACTTCGAGCAGCTATGCTCGAACTTTGGCTATTAGAAATAGTTTTTGGCCTCAATGAGTTGGGTACAATAGAAAAAATTGAAAAAAGGCTCAATCAAGAATTGTAAAATAGAAAAAAAATACAGTATCTTGTTTTTAGCAAGTAGAAGTAAGTGTATAATTAGTAGTTTTTTTAGTGTTAGTAATAAATATAATATAGTAATGCCGCATATCACTAAAAAATAAAGTATTCTTACCGCGAATTAAAAGAATAAAATAAAAGATAATACTTAAATAAAAAAAAATCTAGCTGGACTGATGAAACGCTGGTAGAAACAGAAAAGTTTTAGACATAATAGTAGGAAATAGGGTCCTAAGTCAGCCTTACTACAGGTAGAGGCTATAGACTTATTGTTCAAGGATAACACTGCTACAATTTAGCAAAGGAAGTGCATAAATTGTGGTCCGAACAATCATAGGTTAGAAGCTCCCATTTCCGAGTGTTTTTTAGGAGCAGAGACGCTTCAAAAATATGGCATTTTACGACTTAGTAAGCATTAGAATTACCTTTGTTAAAGCTAACCAGAATACTAGGTTAGTTGTGTAACATCACAAGTAAAGGAAAGGAAAAGATATATAAATTTGTAATTGAAGTACTTGAGGAAAGGGATGGAAAAAAAAGAAAAGTAACCTTATAAGTAAGAAAACAAATGTGGAAGCTTAGCAAAAGTCGCTGAAGGAAGCGAAAAAAAAGAATTGTTACCCAGCTGTGATGGGAAGTTTGAATAAAGCAAGAAATTCGGTGAAAGAAACCATTAATCACAGAAATTGGAGGCATGGGGATAGGTCTTAAAAGGGTCTCCTTTACCTACACAGAGGAACTTCATCTGAATAATGGTGTTAGAAAAAGTTCATATTCGGAATTAGCTGTGTGAAATGAGTCACAAGAAAGTTCAAATTTGAATTTTAAACCATGGCTGCTTTTGAGCCATGTAGACGTAAAACAAGCCAGTGTTTGGAAACTGTTATGCTTGTCTACATAAAATAGAAGGCCACATTAGGACAAACAGAGAAGGCAATGCATCTTTTTGAGATAGCTAATATTGATAATTCTGTTCCACTCTTACGGTTACTCAATGACGAATCATCATCAAGCCTAGTCTAATTACAAATCAGTACAGTTTAGTCGAACATACAAAATAGGAAAAATAAGTGGAAAAAAGGCTATGATAAAAGTTACGAAAAAGGATGAAAAGTCGTTATATACTTAAAGAAAGAAAACAAATATCCAAGAATAAATTAATTAATCCAAAGACAGAAGTTGACACAAAACGGAGAATTTCACCAACAGATCGAGAGAGCTGCGAACAGGGCAGAAATTAAAGTACACTCTACCCCAAATTCCCGCAGCCATCCTCGCAAGTCGGGAACTTAGTGTGAAAAAAACTCACTTATTTAAGCACAAATGTATAAACTATCACATTGCCACGGAAACGAACAATTCAAAATGAACAGAAGGCTTCTCATTTTGTTCCAATTAGTCTTTATCAGAAGATTATTTCTGACTGAACGAGATTGGTTCCTTCATGAAATCTCCGAAACATTTAGAAATTTTATAGACGTAATAATTAAGATCGAAATTAGAGTTATAAATATTATAGCTTGAAAAACATTTAGAACCAGATCATCGCCAGAATTGCATTTCAAAAGGACAAATTATTTTCTAAAAGAAACATTTTTAAACTGGAGAGGCCTTAAATAAGAAAACAAGCTGCTAATTTAATACAGTATTTTACGGTAATGGTGCACATTAATGGCCGTATGTGCGCAAACTGTTCATGACATGTATTATTTTTATATGTGTTTATAAAAAAAAAATGTAGCTTTCATTTGACTATTCCTAAGGCTGATGAATAGAAGTAAATCCTGTCACGATTAAAGCAATAATGTCGCGCAAAAACCTATTTTACTGAAAAAGCGAAAAAAAATTGAAAAAACCCTTAGGCTTCATTGAAGTAAATAATAAAAAAAAGAGAAGGGTTCAAGTTGAAAATATAGCAAGACGAAATTAAAGGAAAAGAAATTCAACGGAGTAAGTTAAACTCTGTTATACGCGCATATTGAACTGACCGAACGAGGCTAGCACGAAAATTGTACTAAATAAATATAAAATCCGTATCATTAATACTTTAGAGGCACCTTGACAGGGGTTAACTCGAACCGAAATTATTAGAAATATTGGAGATAGACTCTAAGCATACAGGAAAAATTTTGTTCTCTTTTGTGAGAGTCGGTTTCGGAAAAATGACTAACATGGCATAAACAATTTATAAAAAAAAGGCACATTGATAGCCTAGAGGACCTAATCTGAAGTTGAAACTTAAGACAAGACCACTAAAAGTTGGGAAGGTAAAGTGAGAATAGTTATTGTCACTTGTATGTCTAAAAATAAATTACTGTGTGCCATGAACGCAAGGTATATGTTCTGCAGAAGTGCCACTTTGTTTGAGAACAGAATAGCCGAAGAGGAAACTGTGGCCACAAATCAAAAAAGTGTGGCAATACGATAAATAATTAATTATTGTGTGTGCAGGTTCATAATAGTCCTTTTAGCTGTAGCCGATGACAAGATAACCTAGAAACGTTGTAAGGAGCTACCAGAAGGCAGCCCTGGTAAGCAAACCTTGGAGTGCAAGCACAAGTCCATTGACAGCGTCATAACAGGTAAAAAGGTAAACAGCTCAATTTGAGCTTATCAGATCTAAGCTGTAAACGGGGCCTTGTCCGAAAAGGAAATTAAAGCTGAAAAAAAGAGATTAAAGACAAATACATTTTTTTGTAACTGTCTCCATCACTTGAAAATTCAAAAAGAATTAAAGAGCTCAAAAGTTTGAATAAAAAAACAGGCATATAGTAAGCTAAAAACATTTGGTGACACAAGTTTGTTCGAAATAGAACCAAAGTTGTAAGACAAAGATAAGAAAATGTATATAGTAGTATATGTAAAATTTATATAGTGGTAACAAATGTAATTGAGAAAATATATACACTTATAAATGTATTTTAAAAACCTTTTACAAAATATGGAATTGTTATCGTAAAAAAAAAATTGTAAATATAGAAATGTAAATACCAAATTCATGTTATATGAACTATTGCCAAGCCCTTATATAGAGACTAATCACAGTTCTCAATTATAGTGCATAAATCTATTTGTTAGGGTTGATTTTTTTTTATATTCTAATTGCAGTTAAGACATATCAAATTAAAGTCTTGACGGACTTGTTTAAAAGTTGTACAAAGAACAAATATTGATTAAATAAATTGTAAGGGAACATAATTATTGTTTGTGTTTAAACAATTGAGTAAAACATTGTAAAAACATAACGTAAGTCATTTTAAATATAAATGTAAGTATAGTGAATTAATATGTTGAGTATTTTTGTTTTGTTTTTATTTTGCTTTTTATATCATTCAAGAAGTATTCTACATTAATACTTTATAAGCAATTAACAAAATACTAATTGGAATTTATTCCAATGCTGGTTTATACCGCGTTTTTTTTTTTAAATGCTTTAAGTTTTAACCAGTAGTTAAATATCCTATCTAGTTTTGCGACTTCAAAAAAATACTTTTGTAAGTTATTACACAATGCTTGTATATATATACTATGTTTGTATTTACTTTAGGTTTTAACTAGTGATTTATTGTTATATTTAAAGGTTTGACTTTGAGTCAACGTATAAATATTTTTATTGTGAAACAATCCTTTAAGTATTAAGTTTGAAAAGAATAATCCAGCAAGAAACATAATGTTTCGATTTAAGCAGCATATTATCTTTGGAGTAATTAAAAGTAAAGAAAAGTAACTGAAAGTAATTAAACTTTACAAAATTGAGTGTTACTTTTGTCTATATATAGGTAGGCAATTATTCTTTATGTGTATTCTAATGTGAATATTTATTTTAGATACAGCCTTAGTTTTTTTGGGAAATAAAGTTTTTCGTAACATCCTTTCGGATCCATTTTTTCAATCATTCTTTGACGCATTTTTGGAAAGTAACAAATTTTAAAGCCACTTAGAATGTATTTTAATACTAACATCTCCTACTATCAGAAACCAAACCAGACCTGATCAACTGATATTTTGGAAACTGTATGCATTATTAAAAACTTTGCTAACAGTTCATCGTAAAGTGAGATAAAAATCAGAACTTAATTTAAGCCTATAGATTGTGCTATATAGTCTCAAAGGCTTTATATTATTGAAATATGTGAAAATTTATTGTGCTGGAAAAATTTATGAAAATTTAAAAACAAAATTGTTATGTGTAATTTATCCAAGGCATTTCTAAACCTGAAAAATAAACGGTATATCAACCACATCACACAGATAAATTAAATTATCAATGGAAATTAAATTTAAACTCAAATAATTCATAAACGTTTCTAATATAACTTGAAATCTAATTTAAGCAGAACCAAATATATAATGCTTAAGCCTCTTGGGGTCAAGCTAAAACAGAAGATGCATATGAAAAGGGTAAAAAGAGTATTTTTCAGTCCTAGAGACAGAGTAAAAGAGAAAAAAGGATGAGTTTCAAATTGAAATCCTTCGACAAAAAAAAGAACATGGCCTATAATGGACCAGAAACATGACCCTAAAGAAACCCATTGAGGGTATATGCATGTAATGACCCAAAGATGGCAGCATAATAGCTGTAAACAAAATTAAGTTGTTTTAACAGTAAAATATTGAGAGTTGACGCAAATACAAAGTTTCGAAATACCACTTTTTATTAAGATAAGGAACATATCCTGCCAAGTTTCTGCTTAACGGGAAATTGAGAAATCACGCTTCCTAGCTATTGTGTCGGTTGGGTCCAGGAAGGTGTGGTTGATAAAAATGTATAAAATATACATTTAATGGGAAGGGGTAGACTGATACTAACTTTATGCCGGACTGACCACTGGTCCGTTGATTTAGAAATACTTTGGAATATTGTCAGATTATTTTAAGTGTCTAAGTCTCTTATTATATATTATTGTAGTTTTCTGAGACTTGTGGTCTACTTGGGACAACCAGTCCCAGTAGAATATATATGCATTATCAAACCTTGTATCAGTATGTGTTAACTGAATAATAGTATTGCGTTATGGCCAACCTCTCTTCAGTCTACTCTTAGTCCCTCGAAAATACCCAGCTGGTATGCCTCATTAGTCCGGTCATAGCCTAAGGCACGCTACCAAAGTTTAATTACCTTAGGGCCATAGTTTATCTCTCTTATAAAGGGAGAATAGAAGCATCTACCACTACATCACCCTAAATACCAGTAAAATCACCTTACCACATGTCCTAGAAACTTCAAAAGGGGCTCATTCAATTTGAAATCAAGAGGGACAGTGCCCTTTTTAATAGTCGAAAGTGATTGGAGGGTAACTAACCCCCCCTCTCACGCCCACCATTCCTCCAAACACATCCAATCAAAATTTTCAGATAGCCATTTTCTTCAACGTAGTAGAAAGTTCTGGAAGTTATGTCTTTGAGAATGACACCCCCTCCCCAGCACTCAGGGCAAGGGTTGTAAGTTGTACCCTGAGGACATATAAGATTTTTATTGAAAGTTTTGCCGTAGAAACTTCAAAAGGGGTTAATTTGATTGGAAATTGAAAGGTCTAGTGCCTTTTTTAATAGTTGAAACTGATTGGAGAGCGACTAAAGCCCCTCTCACGCCCACCATTTTCCCAAATTCATCCAATCAAAATTTTAAGACAGCCATTTTAATTAACGTAGTTGAACGTTCTGAAAATTTGGTCTTAGAGGATGATAACCACCCTCACAGTCCTTAGGGTTAGGTTTGTAATTTATGCCTTGGGGCATATAAGGTGTTTATAGAAAGCGTTGTCGTAGAAACTCAAAAAGGGTTCATCCGATTGAAAATCGAAAGGCCTTGTGCCCTTTTTAGTAGTCGAATGTGATTGGAAGGCTTGACATTTTTATACTAACAATCGAAATGGGTATAATTTTTTTTGTTGTTGTTGTTGTTGTTTGGACCAGGGCACTTCGTATCGAAGCAGTTGTCGTAGGAACTTCGAAAAGGGCTCATTCGATTGAAAATAGAAAGAGCTGACGCCTTTTTTAATAGTCAAAAGTGATTGGAGGGAAACTAATCCCCTTCCCATGCCCACTCTCCCATTTGCTTTTATGTTAAAAACTAAATGTTGCCTTAAGATTAAATCAAAATTTACTGTGTTAATGCTAATTCCCAATAAGCCATCTCAGCAGTATCCCAAGAACAACTGAGGGTATTATGTTAAAAACTTTCGGGGCTACTTCTGCTAATAAAATTTAAAAAAATCAAAATAGCGTAAGTGTATCCAAGCTATCAAAGAAAGTAAACAGTTATTTTTGCGAATGGTATCAGGTTTTCCATTTCAGGTCAACTAGAGGAGGTATGAAACTGAATTAAACCCTACTATTTGTGTCCGGATTTTTAAAAGGGTGTATGTTGTTAAAAAATGCTGAAAATTTTTCCCGAGCACACAAATAGCAGGTCAAACTTAAAAGTCTTAAAAAAACGAAAAGATTTAAAGTATTAATTTCTTTTTACTGAAAAGGCTATGTCAATATAAAACGAAAAAAAATTATTTAAAAAAACTTTTTCCACAAAACAAGTTTTTCGAAGGAAAGTAAAGAACTCCATTAAATAAAAAATGAGCAAAATAAAATAAAATAATCTACCAAGCGTGAAACTACCACAAATTAGCATCGATAAATAAATGAAACTCAAAACGAACAGAAATCACAATAAATAACCAAGTCAAACTCAAAAATAGCAAACATTAGCATAAGTTGGGCTCAAAACCCCTATACCTTCCTAAGGCCAGAACATAATTTGCACTTTACTGAAAAAATACAAATGTATGTGCATTGTCAGTTTAATATACCTATACTGATATTTAGTAATCAAAATGTTAATATTATTTGATTTATTAAAGTTATAAAAGTTAAAACATTTATATTTTTTTCAGTAAAGTGCACCAAGAATCGGTGAAAGTGACAATAATATACTTTTGTTATTTGTTTGGTTAATACCTCTAAATTGAACATCAAATCAGCTCCAGATCTACCCTACCGTACACTTTGTTGTTCATCTATTAACATTGTATCGATTCTCGCCTTAATGTGGTTCAGCATAACTTAAGGGAGGACTTTATTTCCTACAAACCTACAGTTATCGCAATCGTCTGGTTTACTAAAAGAAAAGACTTATCTACGACTTTTTTTCCAGTCAGAGGGAATAGTCCCACTTTAGATTTGAGAAAGTGAAGCGATTCTTTCATAGCTTGGATTCCATACTTAGGGAGTCCAGGCTTCAAACAGTCTGTCCCAGCATCTTTGTCATTTTGAAGCTTGTGTAATGCGATCTTAACTTCAAACAGGCTACGTTCAGTGCTTCGAAAGTGGTGAACAGAAACTAAAGTGGTGAAAGAACTAGAAAAAATCGATGGTTTCTACGAAGGATGTAGAGGATTTGTGGGTACTTCTGTTCTTTGGTACATTACTCTTTCCACCAATGGTCAATATCCTCTTATTAAGTCGGTAGTTGTCCGTATGTACCCTTGACGGCAGAAGTTGGCTTCTTGAAATCAGGCCAATATATACTATTTTTTTTTCAGCAACTCAAGATTTTTGGGAGGGTGGTGAATGGTACATTTAAAAATTTACACTTTTAAACTGACTTGTTTCTTTTCCATGTCTATCGTTTGACGAATGTTAAGCCAGTACAACGAGGCATCTAGCTGCAACCCTTTGGTGGTGAATCTTCGTATTTTCCTTGAACCCCAGGAAACAAAATGCAATATACTCTGGGCCATGATTCTGACTCCATCGTTAATAACAAATCCTCAAAAAGATTTGATCAGCTTGGTCTCTCAGAAATTCAAAATTTGAGACATAGAAATTCAAAAATCGAGACATATGTGCTGAATTATATCTCATTGGTTTTCAACAAGAAACAACAACTATTGGTACCAGTGGGTTCAACAGTTTTCCCTACTACAATTGACAAGTATATCCAACAATACGCCTACGGTAAAGAGGGGACTTTAAGGGTAAGATTCTTTTCGATTTCTACTAATTTCCAACATTCCTGCTGCTACTCAGCATATGCTTGCTTCCTTTATTTTGCTTGGTTTTTGTATTCTGCTGTGCATTGCTCATATTGCTTCTTTGAAATGTCTACCAGGAGCCAATCTACTGCTGCTAATTCTAAGCCTGCTAACCCAAGTAATTCTGCCATTGCTACACCTGCGATTCCGACAGATATTACTAATTTGAAGAAGATGGCAAAGTCCATTGAAGAAAATGTCTTTAAACCCCTTCTTACTACTGTTACAAAGAGCATTCAGTCACAAGTTCAATCCCTTGGTATGCCTGAGAAAGGTGACAAAGTTGACCTTAATTTAGCAGTAAAGGACCTGATGTCAGGCTCCATCAAGAGAGACATTAAACAGATTGTCAGTACACAGCTTCAAGCAATTGACTTTTCTGGTAAAATTGTAGACATTGAAAAAAAGCTTCCTGATCATGTTGCTGCTCAAACTGATCAACTTAAGCAGCAAGAATTAAAAAATCAACTAATTGTATTTGGATTACCTGAGGATACTATATTTGACAACCCTGAACCTAAGTTTTTGTCACTTTGTTAAGATAAGTTTCCTGGCATTAGTCTTTTGAACAGTGACATAGTATTTGTGAAACGTATTGGAAAACGAGCTGGTAATAAAAATCGACCAGTTAATATTGAGTTCTGCAACCTGAGAGCACGTTTCTTGCTTCTCAAAAATAAAAAGGACCTGAAAGGATCTGGTGGGGTCATTAATGAGCCTTTGACTAAACCTAGGCTTACCTTACTTTCACAAGCTAAAGCTCATTGTGGCAGGAATAAAGCATGGGCTGTGAATGGTGATATTTTTGTTAAAAGTGGAAGTAGGGTACTCAAAATATCATCCATTGGTGACATTAATGCCCTTCCTGTTTTGCAAGAATCTTTTGCCAGTATTGTTTCAGAATGACTAGTGCTGCTTAACATAACTCTTCTCTTTACAACAAAATTTCATCTGCTTAGTTATTTTTTTGTCAATTTTCCTTTTTTTTTTCTTTGGCTTGTTCTTTTTCCCTTGTTATCAAAATTATTACATGCAGTTTGTTTTTTTAACTTATTTTCCATGCTGTATTCTTCCTGTCCACACTAATTTAGCTTTATCTGTTTCACCACTTTTCCTAATATTGGATAATGAAAATGGATGATACCCCAGATTCTTTTTGTTTCCTAACTAAACTTTCTCTTCTTGATTCAGTGTGTTTTGATTCACCTTTTGTTTCCAGGGATGATCGTGAAAATGATCCTCTGTCAAAATCTCTTCATCAGTCTGATTGTTGTTACCATTCTTATCAACATTATCTAAAAAAGTGTTGCCTTCAATGTCTTCTGTTAAAAACTTTAATGTGTTTACTTTGAATGTGCAAGGTTTAAGGTACAAATGGGATAATGTTCTGCAATATATTGGTGGTATCAGCTGCCCTTATGATGTAGTAGGTCTCACAGAGACCTGGCTGTCTTCAAGTGATGATATGTCTGTGTATGACATACCAGGTTTTACTGCATACCACTCAACTAGATCTCTAACTAAGTGCTCTGGTGGTATACCCCTTTTTTTCAGAAGTAATCTTAATTTTGTGAGACGTTCAGATCTTGAGAAGATTTTTGATCCAGTAGTAAATAATAGAACTGTGTATGTGCTTTGATTGTTGACCCGTCATGTGATACAGTAAGTTGCGACACTATTTGTTTATTTTGTAAGCCTCCACCTTTCCCAATTGCGAAATTTTCTGAATTAATTGATGAAATGTACTCAGTTGATAAGCTTGCTTCAAGAAATGTTTTATGCTTGGAGACTTTACCTGTAATTTATTGAAAATTGGGTGTGATAATGAGTCTGACCGTTTTTTTTAATCTATTTCTTCTCTGGCCTTCTTCCTTGCATTTTGTTTCCTACTCGTGTTGATCTAGTCAGATCTTCTGCAACTCTGATTGACATCATTTTCTGTCTTTTAAAAATGATATTAAATTTTCCTCTGGTATTATTTCCTCTCGTCTTTCTGAAAATTTTTCAATTTATTGTTCTGTTCCCAAATTAAAAAGGCTGAGCCAAGAGGATACCAGAGGTGAGTCTTATTCAAGAATTTATAGTTAGAGCAATGTTCATAACCTTATGTCTGATCTTAGTGCTAGTGGTTGGTGTTCAGTAATGAATTCTGAAAATGTTAATAGGGCTTCAGCCTCATTAATGAGTCGACTGACAACACTAATAGAAAAAAAATTACCAAAAGTAAAATCTTCAAGTAAATATAAAACCAAGATACCTTGAATGTTTCCAAGTCTTGTAAAATCAACACTGTAGAAGTCAGAACCTTTTAAGTTGGCTTTAAAAAGCCTTGACCCTGATGATATATCAAAGTATAAGCATTATAAGAATGTATTAACATCAACAATTAGACTATCTAAGAAGAATTATATTTTGTTGAAAATTTAGGAATGCAAAGGTAATTTACAGAAAGTTTGGAGTGTAGTTAATGAAGCTTTATCTCGTAGGAAACAATCAAAGAAACAGCCTACTGACTTCAAGAATGCAGATAGTTCAACTATTGAAAAAGCAGCTGTACCTAGTGCCTTCAACTCTTACTTTACCACCCTACCAACTGTTAAGACCCCCTCCTTTCCTAAGCTAGGTAAATCTTCACCAGCTGAGAGAAATATTTTTCTAACTCCTTGTACAAGCATAGAGATCTGTGATTTTATTTCTTCTTTTTTTTTTAATTAAATCCCACCTCCTCTCCTCTTGGTTAAATAATAATCTTTTTCACTTAATTTTAAACTTTAATGTCACCTACACTAATATAAAAACAACTTTTATTTTTTTTTTTAAATTGGATTTGGGTAGCCAAACATAATTGACACAGACAAGGTATACTACAAAAAAATTCAAAACAACAAAAAATATTTCTTCTTTAAGTAGCAGTAACACAGCTGATGCGCTTGGACTAACAAACCATGTACTTAAGTCTGTTTCTTCTTATGTTGTTGAACCTCTTACCCATATTTTTAATCTATCTATTTCAAAAGGTGTATACCCTGATTCTTTTAAAATTACAAAAGTATTCCCTCTTTTTAAGAAGGGTGAACCCAGCTTAGTGTCAAATTATAGACCTAAATCAATACTCCCAATTTTCTCAAAAATACTTGAAAAAGTTGTGCATAAGAGGCTTTTTCATTCATGTCTACTGGTGCTTCAATTGAGAGTGGTTCTGTTCAATTGGGAATCATGTGCTCTAGTTGACGTTACAGGATTCATGCGTGTGAACATAGACAAGGGTCGTTGTGTTCTAGGACTATTTCTTGATTTTTATAAGGCTTCTGACATGATAGATCATTTTGTCTTACTGAGAAAAATGTCTCTACTTGGGGTTTGGGGAATTGCTTTTGAATGGTTTAAATCTTACCTGTCTAATAGATCTCAGTTTGTGTGTTACGATGGGAAATATTCTGATCTATATTCGGTTTCCAAAGGGGTACCTCAAGGCTCAGTTTTGGGACCACTCCTCTTTCTTTTTTATATTAATGACCTTCTTCCATCTCCCAACCTTGATACTCACGCTGTTTTGTTTGCAGACGATAGTATTTTTTTGTGGTTTCTAATGATCTGCCCTGTGCTGTTGCTAAGGCTCAGCTTCTGCTCAACCATGTGCGTGATTGATGTGAGCAGAACGGGATTCTGTTGAATAGCTCTAAGATTAGCATTATTCATTTTCAAACCCCATACCACATGTCTGAACCTTCCCCAACAATCTTTGTTTTTTATGGTACTGATATAATTCCCCAGGGCTCTTGTGTTAAACTTCTTGGTGTGCATGTTGATTGTTTTCTTTCTTTCAAAACTTATATTTCCTATACACATTCTATAATTTCTCGTCAAGTGTCTATGCTTCATCGTGCCAATCAATTTCTTCCTCCTGATGTAATGCTTTCTCTTTACTATTCATTTGTCCTTCCTTATCTTTCTTATTGCTGCACTGTATGGGGCAATACTAACTATTCTTCCCTTCGGCAACTCCGAACAGCACAGAATAGACCAGTGAAGGCAACTTTTCGCCTTCCCCGACTCTATCCTACAGCTGATCTTTACAGTGATACAGGTCTAGATGCCTTAGATGTGGTTATCAAGAAGCAGAACCTAAAACTAGCTCATCGAGCCTTCAATTTCTCGCTTCCTCCAAACATCTTATCCTACTTTGATCTAGCATCAACAAGTAAGTGCCAGACTTTTCTTCGTAGCTCTGTTCACCAATTTCGGCTGCCTAAAAGGGTATCCTCAGCAGGTCAGAGGTCATCAATTTATAGAGCAATTGCTCTTTGGAACTCTATTCCCAGTGAACTTTCTCTTATCAAAAACTCTTCTTCCCTTTGCATAAATAAAATTTAAAAAAAACAAGCTTTTTAAACTGAAAGCAAGGAGCGACATTAAAACTTAAAACGAACAGAAATTATTCCGTTTATGAAAGGGGCTGTCCCCTCCTCAACGCCTCGCTCTTTACGCTAAAGTTTTTCATTGTTTTAAAAAATAAAGTTGTGAGACAGAGTCAAACTTTAGCGTAAAGAGCGAGGCTTTGGTGAGGGGACAGCCCCTTTCATATACGGAATAATTTCTGTTCGTTTTAAGTTTTAATGTCGCTCCTTACTTTCAGTTTAAAAAGTTGTTTTTTTTATATTTAATTTCTGATCGTTTTTTAGTTAATGCAGCTTTTATTTTGGCTCACCGTCATTGAATAAGTAAACAAAATTTGCATAAAAATTTTACTTTTCTTTTGCTAAATGACTGTCTCTAAATTTGGTTCTGAGGTAATTTACAAATTAACTTACGTAACGAAATTCTATATTTTGATACGCTGAATCTGACGGTGTGATTTTCATTAAAATTCTTTCACTTGTAGGGGATGTTTCCCCCTTGAAACCTATGTAATAGGGTTTTTTGATACGCTGAATCTGACGGTGTGATTTTCATTAAAATTCTTTCACTTGTAGGTGATGTTTCCCCCCTCTTTAAAAAATCAGGTAAATTTTCTCAGGCTCGTAGCCTTTGACGAGTAATACTAAAGTTATTAAAATTTATATATTTAGAATCAGCATTATAAGCCTATTCTTTTGATACATTCATTGACATCAAAATTCCGTTTTTAAAAGTCTCGATTACTATTGAGCCGTATCGCTTGTTTTTTCATTGTTTTTTTTTTTATTACGTATATGTTATTACGTATATGAGGGGGTTTTCCCCTTAGTCAATACCACGCTCTTTACGTTAAAAGTTAAAAAAAATTTTAATTCACAAACCCCTGAATCACAAAGGCCGTTTAATTAGAATAGATAGCTCTTTTGAAAGCACTAAAAAAAACTGTAGCGTAAAGAGCGAGGTATTGACTTGGGGGAGAACCCCCTCATATACGTAATAATTTCTGTTCGTTTTAAGTTCTAATGTTGCTTCTTACTTTCAGTTAAAAAAACTTGTTTTTTTAATTTAATTTCTTATCGTTTTTTAAATAATGCTTGGAAATCTGGCGCCTCCTTCATAGAAATGTCCCTTACCCCAAAGAAACATCCTCCACGGAAAGATTCTCCCGTGTAACCCCCTCCATCAGCCCCCCCCCCCCCCCCCCCGCCAGAAAAAAATCCTTCCTGAAAATGTCTGTATACTTCCCAATAACCAATACAATATGTAAGCAATGGGCAAAGTTCATAACTCGCAGCCCTTCCCCTGGGAACCGTGGGGGATTAAGTCATCTTAAAAGACATATTTATTAGATTTTTGACTATGCTGAACAAAATGACTATCTCAAAATTTTGATCGGGTGACTGAGAAAAAAATGAGCGTGGGAGGGGGCCTAGTTGCCCTTCATTTTTTTGCTCACTTAAAAAGGGTACTAGAACTTTTAATTGCAGTTCGAATGAGCCCTTCCGTGATATTCTAGGACCACTGGGTTGATACGATCACCCCTGGGGAAAAAAGCAAAAAAACACGCATCCGTGATCTTTCTTCTGGCAAAAAAATGGAAAATTCCACATTTTTGTAGATGAGCTTGAAACCTCTACAGTAGGGTTCTCTGATGATTAGGGAACTTTTAGGGGGTCTTTTCTCCTTTTTTTTGAAAATCAGCCAAAATTTTCTCAGGCACGTAACTTTTGATGGGTAAGATTAAACTTGATGAAACTTATATATTTGAAATCAGGATAAAAATCTAATTCTTTTGATGTATCTATTGGTATCAAAATTCCGTTTTTTAGAGTTTTGGTTACCATTGAGCCTGGTCGCTCCTTACTTACAGTTCGTTACCACGAACTGTTTGATTATTAACGGTTTGGAATTTTCATAAATTACATGACATTTTCAGTTTGGATAAAATTAATTCAATGGTTATTGTGTAGCAGTAGTTTGTTTTTGTTTGTTTTTTTGTCGATATTTCTCGCATTGTGTTTATATTTTTGAGATATTGTTGTATTTTTTTCCTTCCTTGATTTGTTTATGTGGAGTTTGTGATTGATACGAGATCCTCTACAAGCTATGCTTCTTGGGATCTCTAGCGCTTAAGTGTATTTATTGTAGTATTTAATAAATTGAATTGAATTGCTAAGATTACATGGAACACTCGTCTCCATCGAATCTAATTCGGCTGAGATAGAAGGCTTGTAGGAATTCTTCTCTCCTCCAACTGCTTCCAACAATTGGTTAGAACTGCTGGCAATTTGAATTATTTACGTCCCTGGCTTCTGGGGCTATCTGAGTCACGTTATCCAAGAGGGCGTATTTATTGGAACTTGTGACTTCCTCAATTCCTCAACAAAATGACTTCCTCAATTTTTTGGATTTCTTTGAGGTTTACAGGAGGCACGGTAGCAGTAAAGGGCACTATAGGGGTCTGGCTGACCTTCGATAATTTTTGGCTCTTAAAAAGACGACTCAACTATTAATCTAACAAGGACCCTCCAAAGTTTCTGTGACCACCCTTTCCCTACCAATCACAAAGCATTATATAATATCCCGAAGACTCAGGGTTCTTTATTTAACAGCGCTAGTGTGCTGTCTCTGATTATACAAATACTTTTATGTTAATATTTTCATGTGATCAACCTTGGATTTAACAAATCTTACACGTTTTGACTATGCATAAAAATCTGATTCTTTTGATATATCCGTCATCGGTATTTAGCGGAGTTTCGACCCGTGCCGCTAATTATTTGTTTTTATTTGCTGTTTACTTCCAATCACAGTTTCAAAGGTACAGGCTGGTCCCTGGCGTCACTTCTCTCTGCACTATCAGCCGTATTCGAAGCATTTTTAAACATTACCAAGAGGTGTCACTAGCAACGCCATAAATTAGAAATCCTATAGAGGAAACACCGGCTAAATAAAGAGTGACAATGGATAAATCTACTGAAGGTCGAGCATGGGTGATGGTAGTGGGGATAGGTTGGTATATCATCCATCCTTTTCTAGACCCACTTTCGACCATAGAGCTAACCATGAGAACAGTTATAAAAGGTGGAAGTATTGAAAATATCAAATTATTCAATCGAGGGAGTCTATAATATTCTATAATATTTTTTTTGAAGGGGTCTATAGGACATTATGTTGCTAAATCAAGGATTTGTCTCTGCAGTTGGCAAGTGCTAAGGAAATATTTGACGATGCATTCTAGAAAATGAGATTGTCATAGACAATTTGAAATGATTTCTGCGTAAATTTGACCGGTTAGTAAGAAATGGCTCAGTCCTGTGAATATTTTTGGGAGGTTTTAGGTAAATGTTGGATGTTACATGATAGAAAAAAGCTTGAATTGGCGGATTTGCAATGAGAAACCGTCAATGATTTTGAAAGTCAAGGGGTTTTTAGCAGGTTCGGACATAATATTCCAGTAATGAGTTGGACACAGACACTTTGAAATAATTTCTGCATAAATTTGACTAATTATTAGCAAATGGTTCTATCATGTGAATATTTTTCGAATGGGGCTATAGGATATTATGTTGTTAAATCAAGGATTTGTCTTTGCAGTTGGCATGTGTTAAGGAAATGTTTGACGATGTTTGACGTCATCAAGGATGACGTCAAATGCATAAATTTGACTAATTATTAGCAAATGGTTCTGTCATGTGAATATTTTTGCGAAGAGCGGTATAGGATATTATGTTGTTAAATCAGGGATTTTTTTGGCAGTTGAAAAGTGTTAAGGAAATGTTTGACGATGCATGCTAGAAGATGAGATTGTCATGGACAATTTGAAATGATTTCCGCGTAAATTTGACCAGTTAATAAGAAATGGTTCAGTCATGTGAATATTTTTCGGAGGTTTTAGGTAAAAGTTGGATGTTACATGACAGAAAAAAAGCTTGAATCGGGGGATTTACATTGAGAAACCGTCATTGATTTTGACAGTTAAAGGGTTTTTTAGCAGGTTTATTTTAGAAACAGACATGATATTCCGATAATGAGGTAGATACAGACAATTTGAAATGATTTTTGCATAAATTTGACTAATTATTAGCAAATGGTTCTATCATGTTAATACTTTTTCGAAGGGGGCTATAGGATATTATGTTGTTAAATCAAGGATTTGTCTCTGCAGTTGGCAAGTGCTAAGGAAATATTTGACGATGCATGCTAGAAAATGAGATTGGCATAGACAATTTGAATTGATATCTGCATAAATTTGACAGGTTATTAACAAACGGCTCTGTCATGTGAATATTTTTGGAAGGGGCCATAAGGCAATAGGTTGTTAAATGAAGGATTTTTCTTGCAAATGGCTTGTTTTAAGGAAAAAGTTTGAAGTCATATGCTAGAAAATGTGGTTGACATAGACAACTTGAAATTATTTCTACGTAAATTTGACAGGTTATAAGCAAATTGTTCTGTCAAGTTAAGAATTTTGAAAGGGTGCCATAGGACAACAGGTTGTGAAACTGGTACACATTTCGCATTTGAATCATGGATTTGTCTTCCAACTGGCCTGTCTTAGGAACATTCTAGATGTTAAATGTTAGAAAAACTTGAATCAGGGAAAGTACCCTGAGAAAACTTCATTGATTTTCAAAATTAAAGGGATACTTAACTGGTTCATATCAGAATTCGACATCATATGTGGAATGAGGTTGATATAGACAATTTAAAATGATTTCAAGGTAAAATTGATAGGCTATTTACAAATGGTTGTTTTTTTTGTTCGCCACATCAAATACTTTGCTCAAATCCCTGTAACCGATATCTATTATTGTAAAGTCATAGGTGGCGCCGCTTTTGTTTTCATGTCCATGTACTTCCATCTTTTTTATATTAAAGCTATTGATGGCGTCACAAGTGATTTTTCACTTAGTTTACAACATTTTAACTGATTTTGAAATAGGTTCGTTTGGGCTCAGTAATCTAAAGCATAAAAATTGCCAGACAAATGCTTGATTAAGTCTGACATTTTCTTCTAATTTTAACAACCTATTGTCATATGACCCCTTCAAAATATATAACGGACAATATGGTAAAAATATTTATTGTAAATATTCTTATATGTGCCATCAATAACGAGATTTGATATAAACTGATAGATGGAGGTTCTTCCAAAACGATGATGATGAATTGTTGTATGCCATATTTCTTTTATATGAATCTTCTCTATTATTTCTTAAGGAGAGTGAAGATTTCCGGTAGGGTGCCCTTCTTTTTCTGATCTTTTATTTTTCTCTTCGTGATCTCTTTCTAGTAAAGTGAAAAACCACTTGTGATGCCATTAATAGCCTTAGTGGAAAAAAGCAATGGTACTACATGGATAGAAAAAGAAAAACGGCACCATCTATGACTTTAAATTAATATATGTCGGTAGCATGGATTTGAGCAAAGTATTTGATGTCGCGAACAAAAAAAAACAAACATCGTCTGATGACACCCTTCCAAGAATATTCACTTCCCAGAAACATTTGTTAATTGGGTACATGAATTATTTACTTAACAGATAAATCTTCATTTTTAATTAATCAATTACCTATGCCTAATAATAATGGAAACATAATAAAGTAATGTATAAATATTTCTTATTGAAATAAATGATATGTAGAATATCATCATAAGAAAAATGAATGCTGTGAAACTATTCCATTAGATACTGCATTATGTTTTTCTCTTGATATGACACTTATTCCATTTTGGGGTCATATACATGTTTTAGCATGAATTCAGGTACAATAGCATCACGCATTTCATAATTGGTATTATTGTATTCATTGATTATATCTGATGGTAAACTGTCGATGATACTAGCAGCATTCACCGATGCTTCGCTTTTCCTAGAATTGTCTTTAATTTCTATGGTGATATTATCTGCCAATGCCCTTTTTATTTTGCCAGCGATTTCACTGTCTACTTCCACATTATTTTCACGCAGGTAATAATTCTGACACTGAGACTTAATATGTCTTATGACATCGGTGCAGCATTATGCCTGTCTTCTTTTTACCTTCCATTGGATGCTAAAATCCGAAAAATGGCGATATGATTTATCAAGAAGAAACTTGTTACCCGCGCTAATAGCAAGAAGTTGACCTTCGTTGTCAACTATTACTTTTAGGTTTGCAATATGTTTAAACAATATCATCTCTGGGAGTTTTATTCTAGTATATCCACCATCAGTAATGATGAATTTTTTCGGTAGTTCAAAGAAATTAAATATCTCACTGTCATGACACTGCAAAAATATATTTCCAATCATGTCACCATTAGTGCTTATTTCATAGTTGAAATATTTGTCTTGTCAGCATTCAATGCTACGATAACTCTAATATGAGGGCATTCTTTCTTGAAGTATTTCATCTTCACATTTTCTACATTGCTATTACTCTGTTCATTGATGGTATATCATGGTAAACTATCTGGAATACTGGAAACGTTTAGGGATGCCTTACTTTTCATTGAATGGTCTTTAGTTCTCTTGGTGATGTGATCTGCCCATGCCCTATTAATTTGCTCTCGATTACACAATCTATTACCAAATTATTTTTTACACAGGTTACAGTTCCGACACATAGACATGATATGATTTATGACATTGATGCTGGAGTACGCTCGTCTTGGTTTTTTGTTCTGTTGAATGGTAATACCACAAAGATGTTGATATGATGTATAAACAGATAACGTTCTACCCGCACGACAAGCAAGAAGTTGGCCCCTATCATCAACTATTAGTTTTAGGCTTGCATTATCTTTAAGCACTATCATCTCTAGAAATGTGGATATGGCATAACCAACACTACGACCATTTAATCTTTTCGATACTCCAAAGAAATTCAATCTCTCACTGTCACAACAACGCTCGCATACATTTCCAATGATGTCAACATTAGTGCTTGTTTTGCAATTCAAATATTTGTCCTTGTCAGCATTCAATGCTACGACAACTCTATCATGTAGACAAGCTTTCTTGAAATAATCATCTTCACTTTTTAAAATAAGACTTATATGTTCATTCTTCCAGTGCACAATCAATAATGATCGAAAACATAGAATAAACCAAGTATTGTCAACGACTAACCACAGAGTACTCGTGGGGGGGGGCGCATAAGAATCCAAAAACTATGTTCACTAGATTGCAGTAGTGTCGATGAGCAGAAATAGAGTACTACTGGTAAAGCCGCATAACAAAAATCAGCCCAAAATATGAAACGAAAATAGAAAAACTCACGACTGACATAATTTTATCATCCTCATTTTGTACTTTTAAAATGTCACAGGTGATTTTTTGGCTAAAAGTATATTTAATTTGTTTTCAACCCATGGAAAAAAAGTTTTAAAAAGTTGCAGAATCAAATATGACTAAGATTCACCTCAAAGGCTAGGCTTGAAAACTACCTAGATGCGGTTTTTATGCCTTTTATACTTTTCATATTGCTCTTTACCGTCTACTGAAGGTGCAATTTCAAGAACATTTCACGAAAGAATTCGATAGTTTAAGGATGGGTAATAGGAAAGGGTGTTTTTTTAAAACAAAGATGATATAGGATATATTGACGCATATGACATAGTTTTAATATAAATTCAATGTGTTTAATAGGACATATTAGAATTTTTGGAGATTGAAACATGTTTCATTAATCATCAAATGAACATGTCTGTCAAGCATTCAGTTCAAACCACTGTGGTATGCATATTCTCACGATGATGCCAAAAATAGAGCCTGGGAACAAATCATTCATAACAGTTACCATATATCCAAAAAATGTCTCGATGAAAAAGAAAACATGACACCATCTATGAATATACTTAACAATAACGCCATCTATGACTTTGACTTTGAAGTCAGCAGAATTGGAGGAATCGCCGTTAAAAAATCTTCTTGATAAAAATGATACCTGGTCAGTGGTAGTCACAATCAATTATCAATTATCAATAATCGACTCGATGCCATTAGAGTACGCAAACATCTCTAAGAATTGTATATTAGAACCTATAACAAAACTTCGTTTATTAGATATCCAGTCACTTCAAATTCACTTCAAATGCTGAACGAAATACTTGACAAACGAGGCAGGAATTCTTCTACCAAAGATCACTTGAGCAATAGTCCTGCTTGAAATCTTGGCACTGCTAGGGAAAAATTTCTGGCATCCATATCGCAGGACTTTAAATAAGAATGTGTGCTTGTAACTTCATCAGTTTTCGTGCCAGTAGCGTAATTTCGTTAAGTTCCTGGGGGGGGGGCAAAGTTATTCCTAAATTATGTGAAAATGACGAATTGAAAAATGAAAAATGAATCATATATTATCATAAAGGTAAAGGTATGCTGAAGAAAACTGGTCTACCCTAGTTATGACAAGATTTCTGAGGATTTTTAAATTATGTTTGCCCCTCCGATGATTTTTCAGTCGGAGGGGAAAACGAGGGTATGGTGGCAGTTTCCCCTGCTGCTTAGAAAATTATGACCCTGGGCTGCAGAGGTAATGTTGATCACGCAGACATACTCATTAGAACTTTTGACGTTTACAAGGGGGGCTGGCTGCCTCCCAATCACTTTTGGTCATTAAAAAGAACACTGAAAATTTTAAGATTCATTGGAATGAGCCCCCACCCATGTGACATACACTCCTGTTCCATTTTCTACAAATTTAGTGTGTTGATCTAATTCGTGGACCACGCCCGCGCAAAATATTGTGTTGATTTTTGTTTATATCACCACAATTTATATAAAACAATTGTGACTTGAAATCTTAAAAGTTGATATTTCAAGGTGGTACAAACCCAGCAAAACCTAGTCTTTAATTTCAGAAAAAATGGAATTATAAGAAGGTTTTTTTCTTGGTAGAGTGTCTGATAGAACCATAAATGACATTGTTGGCTGATTCCACTAGCCTAGACATTAATCCTTCAAAATCTAAAACCGATCAGAAGAAAAGTATTTCCGTTCCATTTTCAGAGGTGGGTCTGCCATGGGTTGTCCATATGGGGGGAAAAGAGGGCTACAGGCCCCCCTCGCTGAATGATGCTGCCTTATATTTTTATATTTTTTTTTAGATTTCTATTATACAACATTGGAAGGGCCAATAAGACCAGGTAGGCCCCACCCTAAAATTCAGCTTATTGGCACCCATGGGGTCTGCGGCACCAAAATATCTTTTTGTGCATTAGGAACAACCCAGTCCCGGGATTTATGACTACAAGTTTCAATCTGCTAAGAAAACAAAATAAAAATTTAATCCTTTTTCGTGGTAAACAATTTGTTTCTTTTATTTTTTCTTGTGTGTTTGATTCCTTGGCCCAAAAACCTAAAGCTCTAAGTTATTTGTTGATCAGAAAAGGGTATATGAAAATACAGCAAAAAAAAAAATTGTAGGCTATATGGGGTTGTCCGGGTATGGTATTTGAAAACAAAAATTGTGGGGCCCAAGTATCCCCAATTTTCTTGAAAATTTTTTTCGTATTGATATTAAAAGGAAATTCCTCGAGTGTCCTTGCCTGCAAATTCGTTCATTAATTTGATGATGATGATAATGATTTTCTGAGGGTAGGTGTTGATATAGCATAGCAACAGGAAAGGAAAAACCGTGTATTAGTTTATTATGAAATTTAGCAAGGAGCCCCAACTTTTGGCACTAATGTGATATGGAACAGTAAACATAATTTTGATTCTTCTTAAGAGTTTTGAACCGCCTTTTTCCGGGCAGCCGTGTTTCAGTAGAGAGGAAACCAGAAACAATGCCCATCACATTTTGTCTAATGAGCGTTTAGACGATGGAGTTAAGACTGTACAACCAGCTGTGATATTCTTTTATAAATAGGTAAGTGCCCCTTCTTTTTTGAAGGAGTAGCCTAGTGAGAAGAGCATCTAAGTCACTTACTAACATTCGTGTTTTGACCTTCTTCTAAAGGAAAAGGTATAATAACAAATGAGCCGAACATTAGGTTCTGCAGTCAACACTACCGTGGCAGATGCCCCTCCCCCTCCCCTACTGGAGGAGGAGGTCAACTTGAAATAAGAATATGTGCTTGGAACGATGGCAAATAGGCCCGCGTAAAGTAGTGGCATTGTTCCGTCGAGAAAAATTGTTTCCTAAAAAATGATAGATCTCTTAGAGGGACTAGCAGCTCCAATGGTACATTGGGATATATGTGCGCTTGTAGTGAAAGGATATGTGCGCGCTTGTAATGATAGTGTACCTCCACGCTTAAACTGCATACCCCATACTACTACTCCATCGAAACTTACTTTGAAATCAGTTTTCATCCATATCCCCTTCTTTAACGGTGATGTTTAAATTTGTATGTACGTGACAGTTGTTCAGTGTTAATTTGTTTTTTTGGTTTTTTATGTTTTCCTGTTGTTTTGGTCTTTTTCTCTATTTTGCACTCCGTCTCTGTGTACTTTTTTTACTCCTTGACGGGTTGAAAATAAATAAAATATTTAAATATATATATATATATATATATATATATATATATATATATATATATATATATATATATATATATATATATATATATATATATATATATATATATATATATATATATATATATATATATATATATATATATATATATATATATATATATATATATATATATATATATATATATATATATATATATATATATATATATATATATATATATATATATATATAGAACAAGCTTTGGAGAATGAATTTGATTTACCTTTATCTCCCCTTCCCTTTCTTCAAGTGGATTTTTGGGGTCTACTAAATCGTCCCCAGCACTCCCTGCAAGTTTCGACCTAATTCCCTTGGTAATTCTTCATTTACTACAGATAATTTGAAAATTCGGGTCCACAGAGCGTCTTTTGATTTCATCGGATTCGATTTCATGCCCTTTCCTGAGCACACCCTAGGAAAACTCTACAAACTTTGTCGTAACGAATTATCCTTAAGACTCTCTTGCTAATTGGACAACCAGAACCCTTTTCTAATAAAACCTGTGTGTGAATGATGGGTAGTTAACATCATTTAGGGACCTTTGCTTCTGGGGCTGTGCCAGTAGCGTAATTTTGTTAAGTTCCTGGGGGGGGGGGCAAAGTTATTCCTAAATTATGTGAAAATGACGAATTGAAAAATGAAAGATGAACCATATATTATCATAAAGGTAAAGGTATACTGAAGAAAACTGGTCTATCCTAGTTACGACAAGATTTCTGAAGATTTTTAAATTATGTTTGCCCCTCCGATGATTTTTCAGTCGGAGGGGAAAATGAAGGTATGAGGGCAGTTTCCCCCCTGTTGCTTAGACAATTATGGCCCTGGGCTACGGAGGTAATGTTGACCACGCAGACATACTCATTAGAACTTTTGACGTTTACAAGGGGGGCTGGCTGCCTCCCAATCACTTTTGGTCATTAAAAAGAACACTGAAAATTTTAAGATTCATTGGAATGAGCCCCCACCCATGTGACATACACTCCTGTTCCATTTTCTACAAATTTAGTGTGTTGATCTAATTCGTGGACCACGCCCGCACAAAATATTGTGTTGATTTTTGTTTATATCGCCACAATTTATATAAAACAATTGTGACTTGAAATCTTAAAAGTTGATATTTCAAGGTGATACAAACCCAGCAAAACCTAGTCTTTAATTTCAGAAAAAAAGGAATTATAAGAAGGTTTTTTTCTTGGTAGAGTGTCTGATAGCACCATAAAAGACATTGTTGGCTGATTCCACTAGCCTAGACATTAATCCTTCAAAATCTAAAACCGATCAGAAAAAAAGTATTTCCTTTCCATTTTCAGAGGAGGGTCTGCCATGGGTTGCCCATATGGGGGGAAAAGAGGGCTACAGGCCCCCCTTACTGAATGATGCTGCCTTTTATTTTTATATTTTTTTTTTTAGATTTCTATTATACAACATTGAAAGGGCCAATAAGACCAGGCAAGCCCCCCGTCCCCTAAAATTCACCTTATGGGCACCCATGGGGTCTGTGGCCCCAGAATATCTTTTTGTGCATTAGGAACAACCCAGTCCAGGGATTTATGACTATAAGTTTCAATCTGCTAAGAAAACAAAATAAAAATTTAATCCTTTTTCGTGGCAAACAATTTGTTTCTTTTATTTTTTCTTGTGTGTTTGATTCCTTGGCCCAAAAATCTAAAGCTATAAGTTATTTGTTGATCAGAAAAGGGTATATGAAAATGCACAAAATCATTGTAGGCTGTATGGGGTTGTCCGGGTATGGTAATTGAAAACAAAAATTGTGGGGCCCAAGTATCCCAAATTTTCTTGAGAATTTTTTTCGTATTAATATTAAAAGGAAATTCCTCGAGTGTCCATGCCTGCAAATTCGTTCATTAATTTGATGATGATGATAATGAGTTTCTGAGGGTAGGCATTGATATAGCATAGCAACAGGAAAGGAAAAAGCGTGTATTAGTTTATTATGAAATTTAGCAAGGAGTCCCAACTTTTGGCACTAATGTGATATGGAACAGTAAACATAATTTTGATACTTCTCAAGAGTTTTGAACCGCCTTTTTCCGGGCAGCCGTGTTTCAGTAGAGAGGAAACCAGAAACAATGCCCATCACAGTTTGTCTAATGAGCGTGTAGACGATGGAGTTAAGACTGTACAACCAACTGTGATATTCTTTTATAAATAGGTAAGTGCCCCTTCTTTTTTGAGGGAGTAGCCTAGTGAGAAGAGCATCTAAGTCACTTACTAACATTCGTGTTTAGACCTTCTTCTAAAGGAAAAGCTATAATAACAAATGAGCCGAACATTCGGTTCTACAGTCAACACTACCGTGGCAGATGCCTCTCCCCCTCCCCTACTGGAGGGGGAGGTGAGCCTTCTTAAGACTATAGGTGGGCGTGCCTTGTTTGCCTCTCATTAGAGGCAATCTAACGGTCTTATGTCAATTTTTGAATTCTTGATCAGCATGCCTAAGACTTTAGGCAGGCATGCCTTTCCAAAAACTAACCTGACAAGTATGTGTCCAATAAGAGAGTCATGCATACTCCTGCCATTTACCCGTGCCCCAGCCATTTAAACATTTGCCTCTCAATTGCTTGGACTATCTGTCTTGGCTTTTCTCTGTCTACAATTACCCAGCGTCTTGATGCCACCTATGCAACCTATTGCAAAATACTTGATAACATCAATTCAAAATCAAATTTGAATTGAAGTTATCAAGTATTTTGCAATAGGTTGCATCAAGACGCTGGGTAATTGTAGAGAGAGCCCTACTGGGGCCAGATATAGCCCTAAATTATATATTTATCCATTGTTTTTCGTTGATTGCATCACCACATCTGTTCCTTAACGGGCATTTTATTCTTAACCCGATCTATAGGATACCGTCATTGTCAAATAACAATAAAAGTGTTATCAATATATTATTTACAAGGAGTTAAAAAATGGAAATGAAAAGAAAAGTAAATGAAAAGAAAAGTAAACATAAAACATTTTCGCAGGGAGAAAGCTCCTCTATATTCATATGCGTGCCAAAGCCATTCACATATTTATCTGTAATATTTAACGGTTCACTTATAGGGGCAATCCGGTATTTCTTACTCTGTAAAATTTAAATGGTTTGAATAGCTAAATTTAATAGGTAATCTGAAAGAAGTGTAGGTTCGAGGAAGTGTGTGGTTGTGTCAAAGAGTAAAATGAGAGCTCTACTTTATGCTGGTGAAGAATCTTTTATGTTTATGAATCTCAGTGAATGTTCTGTTAACAGAATATTGACGTCCTCAGAGGGCATTGGTATCCCAAAGATTTCCTCTCGATTTTGAAGATTACCTTTTCTTGTGTTTCTTTTGAAGTTCTTTTTTTAGGGGGGGGGTATTTTATTTGAAAACAACAACAAAATAGACCCGCTCTAGATTTTGAACCATGTATTTGTGCCCCCTCCCCTAAATTTACTTGAAAAATACAGTGTATCTTAAGTTGTATATCTTTCCTTTTTTGTTATTTAACCTGGACTGAAATTCATTTAATTAAATGTTTGAAATACGCTTGTAATGCGGTTCGAACCTAGATTTAAAAAATCATTTTTGAAATAAAAAATGTGTCTTTCGAACAATTTACAACTAGCGAAGTTGTGGTAAGTCCCAGAGACGCCAATAAATCACCATTCAGGCTTTTGGTCAGTATCGAGCGAGTTATATACCGTTGTTTTTTTTGTTGTTTTTTTTTGTGTTTTTTTTTTGTTTTTTTATTTTTTGAAAAAGTAAAAAGGCATATAGGCTGCCTATCAAAATAAAATAAAAAAAGGCTATAAAAAACTATAAAAATAATATTTTGGGTTGACAAGTATTTCAAGAATTATGAATGTTTGAAAATTTCACTTTTTTCATGTTTTCATTTCTATGTTGTAAAATTATGTTATTTCGTCTCTTATGTTGTTTCTTGAAGAAAGATCATAAATTTATTGGATAGGACAGAGATCAGTTAGAAAAATACCATTCGATTCCCCGTTCAATTCTCTTTTTAAATATAATGATCACTTCCTTTGCACTTGCATCCCATCTCGCACCAATTAGGTGAGACATGACATTAGGATATGTATAAATTTATTTTTAATCGGCTTTGATTGGTATTATGGACCAACCGTTGACGAAAATATGAGCACAAAATGTAATACAAACCCACAAAATCAAGTCTTTTGTAGATAGCCAAGTGTATATCTTACCCCTTTAACGCTACCCCTTCAAGGAAACTTGCTTTTTTAAATTACAAAGGTGTTTGTCCAAGGTTTTGCACTTCAGTCACTTTCAAAATACATGTGGGATGTGTATAGATGAAAGCGGGGATTTTTTTCCTTTTAATGTTTGTCCAGGTGACTATCCTACTTTTTTGTTTGTTCCTTTTTCTCTAAAGTTTTTCAATGGAACAACTTATGTAAGCTTAGACAACGTGCGTAGCTGACCGTTTAAATCGTTTCTGAGAAATAACGCTCTGTTCAGAACCATAGTATTTCTTATAAACCATTAAATTTCTGACTGTATTTCCAGGCATATTTAATTCCACGCCCTTTTCTCAAAATTAATTATTTTGTATGTCAGAGTTACCTAAGGGGGCTTTACCTATAACATGTTTTTTCTAGGGTGTTTTTACTTCTCAAGCCCTGTTTTTATATCGTTTTGCGAAACACTATGAAAAATATTCAACTAATAAGAATGAAAGAAAACTGCTTCTTAAAACGTCGCAGAGGAAATCGCAGTTTTCTATTGGCTGATTCATTTGATGTTTTTTTTTGTAAAATGCCAAGTCTGATAAGATATTTATTTCAAAAAATGACTATCACAAGCCCCGAAGGGCCGAATTTGCATTTTGGAGTCATAAAAAAAAATCATAAAAATAGCACAACAACTAAAAAAACTGGCTAAAAATGCCAAAAACAACAATATCAGAAAGGCAAAGCCATTCATTAGTCAACAAAAAAAAACTTCAAATGTAAGAAAGTTAAAAAGGTAAAAACTAAAACAAAACCAAAAAAAAGATTGAGATAAAAATCGATTTAAAAAGGTTAAAAGAGAATATATAAACAAGGGGAGGGAACAAAAGAACAAAACGGACACAAACCTGGGTATCACCAGTACCAAAAAAAAAAAAAAAACAACAAAAAAACCTAGTGGTTTATTTGCTCAGTAATGAAGGGAACAAAGGGTTTTTTTTCATACCTAGAGGTTAAGCAACGGATGGGGGACAAGATAGGGACGGATTCAGAAACAATACGTGGCAGGCGCTGTCTGGATGGGGAATGTCTTTTGGGGAAAATGTTTTCCGTGCGAGGGTTTATTATTACATTTTTTGCAAACCGGAGGCACAGCGTTCCTCTCCTGTGCTGAAGAGTTTCCAGCTTGGCCTTTTTTTTTAGAAGGAGTGAATATGGTACCATAGCTTCTTTAAAAATTATTCTTAGGGCTCTTTTTTGAATAGATTCAATTTTTTCTGATTCATCACGGGAGATGCCAGGAAGCCAAACTGGACAAGCATATTCAAGATACGGGCGGACGAAGGAAGTATAGATCCTTTAAGTCGGTGACAGACCATAATTTTACAGGGAAGCCACTCTTATCAAATATTTTTTCATATTTTTTTTTTCACTATTATTGACAGCCCACATTTCTTTGCACGAGCAATGTTCTTAAGACATTAAAATATAGCAACAATAAGTACAAATTCAATTGCTTTATTTTAAGACTATTTCTACTGATGGAAAAAAAAACGAGAAACAAAATAGATTTTCCGCTGTATTAACGGAAGTCAAGGGAAAATAAAATGTATTTTCCGTTAAATCATAAATGACGCCCCCGTCGGGTAGGGGCGTCCCGAGGGGTGGGTGGGGGGGTGCGGGCTGCACCCCATCCCCCTATCTTTTTTGGTATTCAGTAAAATTTTCGCTGAATGCGAAAATTTCGGCAGAAATTTTCCAAAATTGGCAGAAATTTAGCAAGATTCTTGATTTCTGCAGAAAATTCGGCATAAATAGAGTAGAAATTCGGTAAAAATTACGAAGATCGCCCCTCCAATAAAATGAGCCTCGGTACGCCCCTGCCCTCAGGGCAAGGTTTGTAAGTTATGCCCTGGGGGCATATAAGGTTTTTATAGAAAGCGTTGTCGTAAAACTTCAAAAGGAATCATTTGATTGGAAATTGAAAGGACTAGTGCCCTTCTTAATAGTTAAAAGAAATTGGAGGGCAACTAATCCCCCTCTCACGCCCACCATCCCCAAACATGCAATCAAAATTTTGAGATATTCATTTTGTTCAACGTAGTTAAAAGTTCTAGAAATTAGGTCTTTTAAGATAATAGCCCTCAGTGCATTGAATTATTTATAATATTGAATCATAATATTGTGAATAATAATAATAATTCGAATCATTAATCATAATACTTTATAATTATTTAATAATATTGAATCATTTATTCAAGGAGACATTTAAGGCCAATTAATGGAATTAAATTCATATTCAATTGAAGCAGCTCTCATAGAAAGTTTGACAGCGTCGGCCTTTAAGTACACTTTTTTAGGCATTGATCTCTTACCCAATACATAAACGTATCGGATCAATCTCTACCCCAATCGCAGGAATACAAAGCTCTACGGGGTGCTACCATTTCATCTAACCGTCTCAAGCACTAAACATCATTTTGTCGACAAGGAAAATCCGTCAGAACATCGACACGTTAAGAGATCGACAGTCATAACATCCGCACGTCAGGACATCGACAGTCACAATCACTACCTGTCGACATCTAAAACAAATTTTTAGATGTTATGACGTGTCGATGTTATGACTGTCGACTTTCTGACGGATTTTCGTTATGTAAAACAATTTATAAGTTTATTTAATAGTAATAAGCATATAATAGTTTAGAAACAAATTTCGGCTATATATTTGCACAACAAATTTTTAGATGTTATGACGTGTCGATGTTATGACTGTCGACTTTCTGACGGTTAGTGGTTCTGACGGATTTTCGTTATGTAAAACAATTTATAAGTTTATTTAATAGTAATAAGCATATAATAGTTTAGAAACAAATTTCGGCTATATATTTGCACATCAGAGGGGTAGGGCTAAAGCATAGCATATATTAAATACGTAACCTAACCTAACCTACGTACTTTTCCCCCCTAAACCCTAAAAAAATAAAGTTTAAAATTTTAGTTGTTATGAAAAATGTTAGATGTTATGACGTGTCGATGTTATCACTGTCGACGTTCTGACGGTTAGTGGTTCTGACGGATTTTCGTTATAATTTTTTTTTCATGTTATGACATGTCGATGTTATGACTGTCGACTTTCTGACGCGTAGCGATTGTGACTGTCGATGAACTGATGTGTCGATGTTATAACTGTCGACGTTCTGACGGGTAGCGATTGTGACTGTCGATGAAAGGACGTGTCGATTTCATGTCTATCGACGTTCTGACGGGTAGCGATTGTTACTGTAGATTTCCTGATATGTCGATGTTATGACTGTCGATGTCCTGACGTGTCGATGTTCTGACGTATTTTTTGTCGATGTTATGACGGATTTTGTCGATGTCCTGACGGTAGTGGTCCTGACGTGTCGGTATCCTGACACCTTATTAGCTCTACGATGGATAGCTTTGCCTCTATAAACAGTCAATAATGTCAAATAATTTGTGTCGACAGTTTATGTGTTTAGGGACAAACAAGACTACACGGGCCAATATGGCGTCTGAAAACTAGAGGCCATTAGAATATTATTTTAAAGTCTTAAGCTGATTTGCCGTCTCAGAATTTTTGCTCTATAGCATTATGGTTAGCATTAAATATCTGTTCATCCCGAAAATTTCAGACCGCTAGTTCAATATGATCACGCCTAAGAAGAAACAAACGAAATAGCACGCGTCTTCCCCCTTCCTTCTCGGTTTATTTCCATTAATAACCTTTGCCCTTAAATTACAGTTAATTACTAGTAGTCGCCTGATCCATGGCTATCATAACAGTGGAGAGAAGGTTGCAACCTCTTCAACTTAACTGTATATATTCAAATTTAATCTTTATTTTACAATTATCGAGAAGGGTATATCCGCGATAAGTATATTCTTCAAAATATTTCCGTGGAAGGGCCTAAAATATAAAAAGGAAATTATATGCCATTATTTTGGCGTGCTTAAGGGAATCCTGTGAAAACTTTATAACGACGGATGCTCTTTACCCTTCCCCCTGCTGTTCGGGTTTGTATATGAATTTAACCTTTTCTTTTACATTCAAAATTTTTAGCAATAGCAGGTGTCTGTCATCTCCAAACACTCAAGTTGCAGGCTTATTTCAAATATATTCCTCAGAAAGAAGGGAGGCTATGGGGTAAAATTTCCCACCCCTTCACCTCTTACTCTATATTTTCCTGCAAATATCCCCCGGTAAGTTAAGAAATTTGGGAACTTTCTTAGGCTTCACCCCCCCCCCTTGTAACCACAGAAAAATCCATAACCTTCCACCTAATAGCTGCCAGCAACTGTACACGACCGTTCATAAATTAGATGAGATTCAAATGGACAAACTGGGTCAAATGAAGCTTAAAACTAGTTGTCTATAGCAGTTGTTTATTTGGTATGTACTGCTTATATTTTTAGGAAAGTTTAAGCCACCTTGTGGGGCGATGGACCCTGAAGCTAGCACACTAAATAAATAGATTTTTGACAGTTTTAAGTCGATTGGCTGTTTAATAATTTTCATTTGATAGCTCTTTGCCCTTTTTGGGCCAAATTTGTTGTTTGCGCGTCAACTGGCAGTAATCACCACTTTGCAGTAGCATGATTTCATTCTTTACTTCAAAAGGGTGCTACTACTAATACTACAACAGCTACTACTACTAGCGACCCGAGGCCAGCACAACTACACACGCTCCTCATTTATCCCGATCTATTTAAAGCCTCCCTCTTTACACACTTCCAAGATCCCTATTTCTCTTAAATCTTTCGTTACGACAGCCCTCCACCCCTTTTGGGGGCGACCTGCTTTTGTTTGGTCCTATACGGTTGTCCGCCAGGGATGATCTTGGACAATCTATCATCCTTCATCAGCAGAACGTGTCCTAGCCATCTCAACCTTCCCCTCATTATAGTCCTAGGAAGAGGGATTGACCAACATTTTCGTACAACTTACAACTTGAGCCAATTTCTCCGGAAACATCCATCAAATTCCCGTCTGTTTTTTTATCGCCCACGCTTCAGAACCATTCTTGAACACTGTCATCAATGTAGCTTCCAATATTCTAATCTTGATGCGGAGAACCTTCTTCCTTTTCTTCCAAACTTTTTTCAATTGTGAAAAAAACACCCTTGGCCTTGGCTAATCTACTTTTAATATCTTCACTGTACCAACCGTAAAAAGGCTACTAGGACTCCAAATTTTCGTTCATGTGAGCCCTTTTCTAACATTCTATGACCACTACGTTTTTTCTGATCACTGATGGGAAAAGAAAAAAAAAACAAATCAACTTACATTCCACCCTTTCCCGAAAATAGTAAATTTTTCAAACTACGTATTATTGAAATTAGAGCACTTTTTCGGATTTTTCTAGTGGAGGGATTAAAACCTCTTCTCTATGGGTCTTCCCTCATTTAGGATGTCTTTCCAGTTTTTCTAGAATTCTTGGAAATTTCTTGTGCTAGTGACTTTTTAGGTGTTATTATTATTATTATTATTATTATTATTATTATGGTTAGGGACAAACCTACAAAACTTAGCCGACCCTCATGTCACAAACGTCCATTGCCTCCACACTAAAAACAAAAAACAAATCAGTATAGCACGAATAGCCGCTGGACTATTGTTTCCCCTCAGGCGTGGTATTTTGAATCAAGGCTTCCCTATGTCTTTTTTACTTTTTAGAAAAGTCTTCCTGGTACACAATTGGTAGCGTCAGGGTGTCCACTAGCCCCACCCACCAGCTTCAGACTGACTTGGGCAGGCAAAATTGCCCCTCAAAAGAAAGGTGAGAATCATCAACCCCTTGCCAGCCAATATACGATGTTTGACCCTCAGAGCCAGCATTAGCAAGGGACCTATCTCCCGCCTTGGATTGCTCCTCAAAGATTTTTTCTTGCACCGTGGTCGGCACTTCATATGTCCAGGGAGGTCGACTTCATGGGATGATTTTGGTAGCTATTGCGGGATTATGCCCGCCAGTCAAACACTGGAGAGGGGGACCAGTGCTTGAACGGTGACTGAACCTAGTATTAGTACGCCACCAATTGTGCCAACTGCTCTCAGGGTTGCCACGAGAAGGTTAGAACCATTATCCCCCGACGTGTCAATTTAAACTGAACTAATCTTCATCCAGATTGTACCCTTTTATGTGACGTGTCCCCCTTTTCCTAAAATCCTGCACATTTTCGTATTGCAACAACTTTTGCAAGAAACTTTGCGCTAAATGATTCTTACGTGCTTAGATCCAGAACGATTGGAATCACAATTCTTTTTTAAACAATAGGTTAATATTGATAAGGATCACTCTTTACTTGCATTTTTTTTTAATTTTTACTCTTTTCATAGATATAACTTGACCAAAAATAAATTTCTAAACTCGTGCGTGATTCAATCCTTCTTAGAAAACATTAATCCGTGGTATATGGAACATGTTAAAAACATCTCGCTGTTTTGGAAGACTATGCTGCTCCGAACTGTCTGGCCAGTAGTAGTTATAGACCAGTTCTTACATTTCAGTGTCTAGGCATGACAAGATTATATTTTACATTCAAACAATCTTTTATTACTAACTGGAGTGAATACGTAACTATGTGCAAATATTCAATACATTGGAATAACTTAATTGAATCTGACGTCGAAGGTGTTGCGAAAAAAGTTCTGTTAAGATGGACTATAACTTTGGAAAAATATATGTAAAACCAGTAGGAAAACAGAAACAAGTGAAATGGAAAAGAGAGATGGAAAAAAAACGGAAAGGCGTCTAACCTGATTACAATATTTTGGAATTGGGGAATTATGAAATTTCGGATAGAGCGATGAAATTGAAATTTCTACTCTGACAGATAACCCAAATTTGGGGAGCGAGGAAATTGAAATTTTGACTCTGACAAATATTCTCCAATTTGGGGAGGTCGTGTCATCCCATTCGCTATAATTATGCCAATTTTCTTACACTACCAGCTTTTGAAATAAATCTTAAACTTAATGAATTTTATCATGGTTGCTCCCTTAAGGGGAATTTAGTAAAGGACGAACCCTATCCCATAGTAACCGAAAAATTAAAATGTATTTCAAATCAGCATGAAGATCAGATTTTTTAGTTTATATGCTGCTATCAATTTTTTTTCCTTAAGGGACTAATTTTACTGAAATTTCTCGCTCTCTTTTTAAGAGTCGAAATTGATTAAGATGCAAACTAAATTAAGATTTAATTTTTGGCCATTATTCATAATGACACAGAAAAAAGGATATGTCCCTGATTCGTGTTATAAAGGATGACATAACACTTATGGGTTTAAGTGCTTTTAAAGACCTGGAAGTACTCTACTTGATGTGCGAAGACGGCAAACAAGTTCTTTTCACAAGCGAAGTACTAAATATCGTAGAACGCTGTTTTCTGAAGGTTTTTTAATAGTTTTTAAAGAAATTTTTTTAAAGTTTTTATATGTGTTAAAATATTTAAGGAATTTTGGGGCACTGCATCCCCCAACAACACGTTGTTTAATGATAGACTGGTTTGTAAGTTCATCTAAGTTTCAAGCTGAATGGGCTTTTTGATGGAAAATAGACACTCACAGCACAAGTTTTTACACTTCAGTGCGCACCCACCGTAAGATTGTGGTTTACGCTCTAACAATCTTTTATCGCCAACTCGAGTAAATGCATTACTAGGCGCAAATATTCTTGAAAACTGATACTTATGCAAATAAAAAAGTATTTGATTATATGTTTTACAAAATCTTACTTTTGTAAAGTATATGCTTTCCAATTGAAGTACCAATGACAGTGTCAATGTAATCTTATTGCTTGAATTGGTTAAGTAGAAACTTGTCCGACCATACATATCTTAAAAAGTTAAGAAAAATTATAAATTCATTTTTTAATGAAAAAACTTCCATATGTATTTTTTTTTTTTTTTGAAGACCGCACTGCCTTGCTATGACCAAACAAATAAAATTTCAAGTAGGGATAAGTCTTTTTATTAGACTGTGAACAACAGATGCAAAAGTTGGGGATATTTCGTCCACATGTATAAGGGATCGTCACCATCAGATAAACTCTATACGATGACGATGTTTATCTGCTGACGACGATCACTTAAATATCTAGAACTTTTGTATCTGTTTTTTACTGTTGAATAAAAAGACTTATCCCTACTTGAAATTTTATTTGTTTGTCTTCCATATGCAGTTATATCGTTTTTGGTAGCAGCGAGTGCAAAATTTAGAAAAGAAATGTGGAGGGAAAATCAACAAGAAATGGGCCAAAAACATATGGCAACAAACAGCTTAAGAAGATGTAGTTTCTCTTTGAAGGCGCAGCTGCCTCAGGGAATCAACGCATTGGTAGTATTTGAATTTTTAAGGGCAAAAAGCGTTCTTAAGCTTAACTAATTAGTTTTGTTTATTTGTTATCCTGGTTCAACGTGCCAACAGTGACTAAATTGTAGTATTACTCAGAAAGCTTCACAATTTTGAAAAAAGAGAAAAATCTTAGAATATCAAGGTTTTCAGGTATTAATTGACCAGAAATGAGACTAGGGGCCAAATTTTTTCCTTGGCACTTTAAAGGCTCACAGATGGCATTCTGGGTATGACGATTTATACGCTACATAGGGGCTTTATTTTTGCTTTATGCTGTACGTGGTATGGCAAGACCTTAATCTTCCATGGAAATTCCCTCTAAAAAACTTAGGGGGGGGGGATAATTTCTTTTCATTTGTTTTAAAGCAAGATACAAAGAAAGTTGTTTTTCAAAATCTTAAGAGAAGCTGTTTTTTTAATGAAAGTAGCAAAAAAGGCCTTTTCCAAAATTTAGGGTGGCTGAGGATTACCCGATATTTTGGTAATTTACAATTTTTCGTGAAGATTGGAAGCAATCGTCTAAGCCCTTTCCCCGAAAGAAGTCCCTCTCCCCGAAAGAAAGAAAAAATCTCGAAACTTTCGACTCGACCGTGAAAAAGAGGGCTTCCCTCTTGTGATGATCAGAATCCAGCTGATTGACCTATGATTGAATCATTGAAAAGGCACTCAAGGGATATACTGGCTTTTAATACCCATTATATAGGCTCATGTGATTGGTTAGGTGTTACGGCCCATTACTTACTATATACAAAGCAAGTTTTGTCAAACGTTTGAGTGACCTTCGAAAGTTTGATGCATGAATATACCATGCTGTAATAGACCCAAATACTTTCAGAGAGCTGTTGAAGCACCAATGAAAGTAAAAAAGAATCTGGTGCGTTAAACTGATCAAGTCGAAACTCAACGCCCTTATCTTAAGAAAACATATAAATAAAACAAATATCAAAATAAATAAAAAAAATATGTTAAGAAAAAAAATCAATAATTCAATTTTAATCAAAAAGTTGCCAGTATGCAGTTGTGCAATTTTTGCACAACTGCAGTGGGGTGGGCATCAAGTCTAAAAAAAGAAACACAAACGGGTGGAAAAGCAGCAAAAACGTCTAAATATATATGGCACACAAAATCTTAAAAAGGTCTAGCTTTCCCGTAAAGGTGTTGCTGTCTTTTGTAATCAATCCTTGAATTTTTTATAGACGAAATCCATTCCAAAATCTAACTAATTAATTTTGCATATTTATTTTCACGCTTTAACTTGGAAACACTGGAAAAAAAAATGTTGTATTACCTTATGCAACTCCTTGTAAAATGTTGTATTACTTAGGAAACACCAAAGAGATATCAGTCTTTTCACTTAGAGGTTTTTTATTCAACTGTATTTCCCTGTATTTCATGTCCTTCTGGCTTTTCACTTAGAGGTCTACCGTTTCTGGAAATTGTTTGGAAATTGTTCACCATTCCTTGGAAATTGTTTCATAAACATTTTTGCATTATATCCATTATACTCATTAATTCAATTTCTCGCAATTGCCAACCGATTAAATGGTAAGGTAAAAAGGTAAAGAATACAGCATTGAATTTTACAGTCCCTACTGGCTGATCTCCGTTTCTTGGCCCTTCAGCCAGGAAGTGCAATGGGGGGTTGGGGGCCAACCATACTGTGCTTTCGCACACCCTTCCTGTTTACCTTCCCCAGATTTCTCCAGGTACCCATTTAAAGCTGGGTCGACTCTGGCTGAGCTTACAGAGTCACGCCTCTGACCCCCGTCCCAAACCAAATAATTGAGTACACTAGGATTCAAACCCTGGTCCTCTCGCACAAAGGATCCTAAATCCAGCTCACCAATCCACTTGGTTAGGACGGCTAATTAAATGGTAGTTTCTCTTTTATTTAGTTTTAATTCCTTTTTTTGTATTGAGGGGTTTCCGGCCATATTGCGGGACATCAATTTTTGACAAAAAAAATCCAACTGTTTATTAGAAATTAACTTTAAAAGTCTATTTTCATTCTAGGAATGCTCCCTCTCCTGCCACTAATTTCCCTTGTTAATTTATGTAACGAGGTACCCAACATTATGCAGAGCATCACAAAATAAGAAAATACTCAAAAGAGGTAAATAATGGAAAAATATTCCATACGGCATATAATAAAGATAGAGATAATAATAGAGAATATTATTTATACAATTAAAGGTAGCCTGGTTACATAATGCAATTAAAGGCTGCTTAAAATTCTGGGCTAAAATGTTCATCTTCTAAGCAGCCACAATGGGTGGATCCTCAGTGAACGGAAGCTTAGGAGCAGCTATGAGGGGATTATTTATCAAGAGTAAACATACCTTTAAGAAGTAGTTTTAGAGGTACCTTTTAGAGTACCTTTTTGAAATTACCTTTTAGAGGTTTCACTAGAGGTTAGAATGTCTTCTCACTTTTTAGCCTTAGTCTCTATACATAGAGGACACGAGTTTCTCCTCCCCTTTTTCTTTTTCCCCTCCTTTTAGAAGAACAGACATATTAAAAGGAGGAAAGTTAACAGAGAAAGAAACCAAGTTTTATAACAGCCCTTGAGAATATGACATTTGTCTGGTGTAAAACCAGAAAATTTGTCTGGTGTCTGGTGTGGCGGTGTTTCTTACCTTGTTGCCCATTAATTCTGTTTAGGTTTTAATTTGATTTCCAAATTGTGAGATTTTTTATCTAATAAACATTTAACTTTTTGTTTTACTGCAAACGGTGAATCAAGAATAAAAAAAGAGAAAATCTGGTTTTATCTGAAAATGCAATCCAGTGGCCACGCATTATGACTTCATCGTTTGTTTAAAATATAAAAGAAAAAAGGAAATGCTTTGACAATATTTAAAATTAACAGATGTTTTGACTATGTCACCTGCATTGTTTGGATCTCAGGAATACGTCATTTTATTACATAAGTTTCCTTACTGTAAACACAGACAAACATTCGAAAAGCCATTGCGTCAACTGGCATAGCCCATAATCACCCATACCACAAACGCAGGTAAGTTGACGAGGTCAGAAGCTTTACTCTTAGGGGTTGCACACTAAGGTGTTGCGTGTAAATTGCAGGCCAGGGGTGAAACAAGGGAGGACATTGATCCAAATGTCGCTTTAGAAAAAGAGAAGGACGTTTATGTAGGAATGGGAGATTGGGCTTAAAGCCAATTAGGAGGAGCAGAGAAGCAGTTTATGACGTCTAAGAGGCAGGAAGAGACGCAAAACTTTGCCCTTTCGTCTGGTAGATGTTTTTTGATCCGTTATATTATATTTTGCTCCCTCTTTGTGTTCAAATTTTAATAGTAAATAAATTTAGCTTTCTATTGTGAAACCAACTCTAAAAAATCATAACAATCATGTTCGTCACCATCCCCGTTTGTCATTCCTTACTCTCTCTCTCTCTTTCTCTATCTCTCTCTCTCTCCCTTTCTCTCTCTTTCTCTCTGTTTCCTTTCCTATCTATTGGAGTTCACTTTTATGCTTGTGAGATCGCCATTTACTAATTGGCAGTCCATGCGTGTCCTTTTGTATTAGGTAAACAAGGCTAGTTTTACCCACAGGGTTAAAATAGATGGAGCTCTACAGGTTCCTAATTGACCCTGCTTGTACCTCCAAGTTAATCTTGTAAGAAACATTGAAAATGTTGGGAATCCAATTTGAACTGTATCAAAGAGGCTTTTATTTTTCCTTATCGCCTATCTATTCACATCCGTGCTTTATTGTTTCTTTTGTTTTGCACATATAATATATCCTTTTAAGAAGAAAAGCTTTAGCAATTTGAAAATATTCTAATGAATTAATTGGACTAACAATTCCAATTTTGATGAATATCAATATAATCTAATGGCTAGTTGCGGTGCTACTGATTTTTATTTCTCTTTATTTTTTATCTTTTTAGTCCACGTCCTTGCGTCGAGAAACGGAGGGCGTGGATCCTATTTTTTGGGGAAATGAGGTAGGCGGTTATAAATATTTTTGAGTGGGGTATCTATCCTCGGATATCTCTTAAAAATCCAAACTGACTTCATGGGAGGCATGGGAACCTGACCGCAGTTGAGGTAAAAATGTTTCACTGTAACCTAAATCCAGCTCCAAGACTACCCAACATAAATCATTTATCCGCTAATGTCAGATTGTTCTAAACACTGGAATTTTACATGTTTTTTGGTTTGTTTTTGTATTAGTGCTCCAACTAAAAATGATTCCTACTTTTCACTCTCTTTTTTCAGTTTTCACCTCCAACTAAAAATTATTTTTAGTTTTTACTCTACTTTTTTCAGCTTTCACTCTCTTTGTTGATTTTCTGTTTTATATTAATACTTTAACTAAAAATTACTCCTAGTTTTCACTTTACTTTTTTCTATTTTGTTTCTACTTTTCATTTCTTATTTTATTTCTAATTTTTTTCGATTTTATTTTTTCTATGATTCATTCCAGAAGTTTTATTTAGCTCCTATGAGGAATTACACAGTCTGTTGGGGGATTATATTATATTTTAATACACTATGATTGAATTGTCAATAAATTTTACCTGAAAATCTTATCTCACGAAAAGTTCTAAGACGATATTGTTGCTCTACTCTAAAATCTTGGATAAAAAAATAGCAAGATTTTTTTTTAACCATTGCACGAAACTGTAAAAAAAAAGGCAGAGCAGCAAATCTGGCTAAGCGGGAAGATAATACAAAATGATAAAACGTAAACAAAGAAGAAAAACGAAATAAAACTCTGCTACAGAATATGCAAATATTACGGCCGAAAATTTGAATTTGTTTTTTTCACTGACTGGCATTTACCTTTTTACTTCACCATTTCTCTTCACTATCCAACGTTTTCTTATTTTGCAAAGAAACAAGCATAAATGCAAAAAGAAACAAGCGGAAATGCAAAAATCGTTCTAAAAAAGAAAACGAAAGGAGAAACCCTAATTACAAAACGAGCCTGACCAGTTATACATCGTATATGTTGCGCCCTTTCTTATGGAAAAATACATTTCATTGTTTTGTTGTCGTGGCATATGTCACTTCCACAGGCTTCTTTGACTTTTTCAGTTTTGTCAAGTGACTAATTATACATGTTCCTTACATATTGTTACATATTCCTTACATGTTGTTCCTTATATACTTTACATGTTCCTTACTTATTTATACATGTTCCATTCTAGACCGATGTATTTACGATCCCAAATATGTGGCTGTGCTTTCAACTTTGTTTCTTCGTCTTCAATCTCATTTTATCAAATTCATTCGGCTCCGAAACTCCTACCTTGATGGTTCAACGACTTTCAAAGGCCCAATTTGAATTTTCGGTGAATTTATATAGTCAACTCGCTAAACAGTCAAAGGAAAATATCTGCTTCTCACCGTATAGTCTTGCTTCTTTGCTGACAATGCTGTATTTCGGCGCAGAAGACAACTCTCGGACGGAAGACCAGCTCAAAAAAGTGCTGAACTTGAATGGTTTATCGCAATTTGAAATTAGCAACACAACAAAATTTATTTCACACGAACTTTCAACGCCGTTTTACCAAAAATTTTCTGGAATGGCTAACGGCTTACTGCTTGATAGCTCTATTTTGATTAATAGCCCGTATCTAGAAAAAGTTAGAAAACTATTTAAAGCTGATGTATTTCAAATTGATTTTCGGAATAGAATGAATTTATCTAGTGATCTGCTTCACCGATGGGTGAAGAACCAAACCAAGTTGGATTTTGGGTTAAAGTTAGTTACCCGCAACCCCAAGTTGGTGCTGTTGAATGTTGCGAGCCTGGAATCAAAATGGCTGTTTCCCTTTAACGAGTATATGACGTTTGAAAAAGGACTTTTCTACGTATCTTCAAAAGAAAGGTTTGTTGGCTTCTTAAATATGGCTGTTTCTTTTAAATATGGCTATCAAAATGGCTGTTTCCCTTTAACGAGTATATTACGTCTGAAAAAGGATTTTTGTAGGTATTTTCTAAAGAAAAGTTTGTTAGCTTCTTAAATATGGCTGTTTCTCTTAAATATGGCTGTTAAATATGGCTATTAAATATGGCTATTAAAATGGCAGTTTCTCTTTAGCGAGTATATGGCGTTTGAGAAAGGATATTTCTACGTATTTTCAAAAGAAAGATTTGTTAGCTTCTTAAATATGGCAGTTTCTTTTAAATATAGCTATTAAAATGGCTGTTTCCCTTTAACGAGTATATGACGTTTGAAAAAGGATTTTTCTATGTATTTTCAAAAGAAAGGTTTGCTAGCTTCTTAAAGTTATATGAAGATTTTTACTCCTAAATATACCTCACTTAGTCAGTATTGGGAGAGTTTAGTATCTGATTCATTAATGTTTTGGATTTCTTTTACAGAATCAAAATAGAAGCTTTTCTGATGGAAGTAAAGAGCGAAAGTTCAGACTGAAAAGGAACAAAAAATATCTTATATATTTAGTAGGCTGCTGCACTGCTTTAATCCTTTAAAAACACATTCCCCCCTACATTTGCGCAAAACGATGTCACTGGGGATAATAGAGCCAAACTGTAACATAAAGTGCAGAGGGTTTAGGAGGCCGGCAGCTCCTCTAATATAGAGTATTACATATTGTAAGGAATGAAAAGAGGGGGGGGGGCAGCCCCCCTTTAATTTAGAAAATTATAAATATTGTTCTGGAATAAGATGAACAGCAGTGATCCTTAACATATAGGATAATTTTTGTTTGATTTCATTTTAAATTTAAAAAGAAGAAATTTTCACATAAAAACAGAGAGTGAAATTAAAACCTAATGAAACGAACAAAATTATTCTGAAAAGGAGGGTGGTGCCTGAACAGCAGGGTGGTACCTCTTTCACAACTTTTTGCTCTGTATGTTAAAGTTTAATAGTTCTTTGAAAATACTTCTCATTCTGTTTAAACAATCCTTGGGGTTGAGCAGTCATTCTTAAAGAATTGGGGCAAAGGCAAACTTTGGTGTAAAAAGAAAGGGATTCATGAGGTGGACGTTCGATTAAGTTCTGTTCACTTCAAATATAAAGAAAAAAAAAATTCGTTTCAACTTAATTTCTGCTCGTTTTTAATAGAGTACCCAGACTTACCATAAATGTGAGGAGGCCTACTGCCCCCTCAATCACAACTTTTTAAAGTAAGGTTATATATATATATATATATATATATATATATATATATATATTTATATATATATATATATATATATATATATATATATATATATATATATATATATATATATATATATATATATATATATATATATATATATATATATATATATATATATATATATATATATATATATATATATATATATATATATATATATATATATATATATATATATATATATATATATATATTTATATTTTTATATATATATATATATATATATATATATATATATATATATATATATATATATATATATATATATATATATATATATATTATATATATATATATATATATATATATATATATATATATATATATATATATATATATATATATATATATAAATATATATGTATATATATATTATATATATATATATATATATATATATATATATATATATATATATATATATATATATATATATATATATATATATATATATATGTATATATATATATATATATATATATATATGTGTGTGTGTGTGTGTGTGTGTGTGTGTGTGTGTGTGTGTGTGTGTGTGTGTGTGTGTGTGTGTGTGTGTGTGTGTGTGTGTGTGTGTGTGTGTGTGTGTGTGTGTGTGTGTGTGTGTGTGTGTGTGTGTGTGTGTGTGTGTGTGTGTGTGTGTGTGTGTGTGTGTGTGTGTGTGTGTGTGTGTGTGTGTGTGTGTGTGTGTGTGTGTGTGTGTGTGTGTGTGTGTGTGTGTGTGTGTGTGTGTGTGTGTGTGTGTGTGTGTGTGTGTGTGTGTGTGTGTAGTCGTCTGTGAATGGGTGTGGGAGTGATGTGCGTAAAGCGAATGGGAGTACTTTTTGGGAGTGTGTGTAAAGAGGGAAGCCTTGAATAGAATGGGATGGAGGAGGAGCGTGCGCAGTTGTGTTAGACTCAGGCGGCATGTTGCTACAGTTAGTTATTAGTAGTTGTAGTATGTATAATTTGAGGCCCCTGTCCCTGGACTGCACTTATCACGTGATAAGATATGCTGTGGAACTTTCGACCATTCTGAGTAAAATTAAGATTTGACAATCGAATGACAATTCATTCACTTCATAAAGAAAAGAGAAATTTCAAATTTCGTAGATAATACTTTTAGGGCTTTCATATATATTAAATTTTGTTCCGTAATTTCCATCAAGAACATACTATTTTTTGGTGGAGTTTCATCCCTATTTCTTAAATCGTGCGAATTTTCATAGGCTCAAAGATTTTTAATAGGTTTTAAAATTAATTTTAAGAAGACTAAGTCACTTAGACTGGGAATAAGTGAAGGCGGAGAGCAGATGTTAGGTAATGAGGAGATCGATAAAGTGATAGCGTCACTTCCCTAGTTAGTATTATTAGTATAGTAAAGATGTTAAAAGTAGAATAGCCAAGGCTCAGGGTAGTTTTTTTCACAGTTAAAAATTTTTTGAAAGAGTAGAAAGATAAATCTGCGAACTAAGATTGGAAATTTGGAAGCTACTGTGATGATAGAGGACAAGTGTGGTTCTGAAACGTAGGTGCTCCGAAAGGCGAAGGAGAATTATTTAAATGTTTTCCAGATGAGTTGCCCTATGGATTCTTTCGGGTACCCGTCTGACTGACCGTATCTCAAACAGTAAGCTTTTCAAAAAATGTGGTTCTACCCCACTTCCTAGGATTATAATCAGAGAAACTTCGAGATTGCTGGGACACATTCTGTGGATGAAAGGTGGCAAATTACCGAGCATTGTCCTTGTCGGTCATCCATCTACGGCCAAAGGAAAAACAGGTCATACCCAAATGAGGAGGGGAGGAGGTCATAAGGAAGGATATGAGAAACTGAAACTTCTCGGGATGGTGTAAAGAGAGGGTTTTTAATTTATTGGAATGGAGGAAGAGCGTGCGTAGCTGTGTTGGCGGCATCAGGCTGCCAACGGTTTGTAGACAGATAGACAGATATATTTCTCACAAAAGCCCCATGGGCCATGGATATTACAAATACAAAAAAAAACAAATAAGGAATAACAAGTTCAAACACTTTTGAAAATAACACTACGATAGAAAACCCTCCCTGTGTCTCATCCCCACACTCAAGGAATCTCCCAAATTTTTAATATCCACTTTGCAACTAATTCCTATTTTATTTTCTAAACAACTTCTATGCATGACATCCCTCCCAAAAATTTCCCTTCTTCATAATAAGTACGGTACCTTCAGTACCTTCAAGTACCTTCATGAGTACCTTCAGTTCCTCACAAGAACACATAAAATGTTCTAAATCTTCAGACTCCCCGCACATCGGACAAGAGAAGGGACCACTCCGTACCTTAACCGTACCTAAATACTTTCTTCTCCACCCCCCAAGCGGCATAAAATTCCCTCTTACTGATAAGACCCATTTTAAAGTATCATTTTGGAGCCCAAATTTGGAGCCCACATTTGACTTAACCTTATTTTTTGCCAAACCTGGATGTCTTGATCATGTAGCACTTTTTCCACAGCTTTTGCAATCAATCCTGTTTCCACCCCACGATCAATGCCATCATTCTACTAGCCTAATAGCCCACAATTGTCTAGTTTACTCTTAATTTGCACAGACCAAGCATCTTTTCTTTTATCCAATAACAATTTCATTGATATCATTTTTTTTTAACCGATAATGTGGCATATTAATAATTTTTTCCCCAATAACTTACCTTACGTACTAACCGTTTATTTCTTAAGCTGAAAAGGCCCAGGTCATCCTTTATAACAATGCTATTAAACTTTTTATCTAACAGTATTAATCTTTTAAAATAATGAAGCTGTATCCTCTCCATTTCAACTCCCCTTTCGTGTCCCCATATCTCTGCCCCATAATGTATAGCAGATTCTGTTCTCCTTTCAAAAATAAGCTTTTGTAGCTTGATATCTTTTGTTCCTATATCCTTTGCTCTCTTTGAAAATATGCCAGTTAAACTTTTGCCTTTAATTGACATTAAATAAAAAAAAACTATTTTTATTCCTGTAAGGAGCAACATTAAAACTTAAAACGAACAGAAATTATTCCGCACAGGAAAGGGTCTGTCCCCTCCTCAACGCCTCGCTCTTTACGCTAAAGTTTTTATTGTTTTAAAAAATACTGTTGTGAGAAAGAGTCTAACTTTAGCGTAAAGAGATTTCTGTTCGTTTAAGTTTTAATGTTGCTCCTTACTTTCAGTTAAAAAAAACTTGTTTTTTTATTTAATTTTTGAACGTCTTTGAATTAATGCAGGTTTTGATTTTGGCTCACCGTACATGAATAATTAAAACAAAATTTGTATATTTATTTTGCTTTTATTTGGTTAAATGGCTTTCTCAAAAGTTGTTAAATTGTATTTACGAACGTTTTTATTAGTAATAAAAATACGCAACTTACGAATTAACTTACGTAACGAACTTCTATATTCAAACTTTTTAAATACATATATTAGGGGGTTCGTCCCCTTGTCAATACCTCGCTCTTTACGCTAAAGTTCGAATTTCGTTGCAATTCTTTAAAAATGACCCCTTAATCACAAAGGCCGTTAATTAAAATAAATAGCTTTCATAAAAGCACTAAACAATCTTTGGCTTAAAGAGCGAGGCATTGTCTAGGGAGAGAACCCAATCATATACGTAATAATTTCTTTTCGTCTTAAGTTTTGATGTTGCTCCTTGCTTTCAGTTGAAAAACTTGTTTTTTTATTTAATTTCTGATCGTTTTTTAAATAATGCTGGGAAATCTGGCGCCCCTTCATAGCAATGTCCCTTCCCCCATGAAAACTTCCTCCACGGAAAGATCCTCCCACATAACCCCCGACCCCCCCACTACCAGAAAAAATCTTCCTGAAAACGTCTGTATACTTCCCAATAACCAATACTATATGTAAACATTGGGTATAGTTCATAACTTTCAGCCCTCCTTCCGGGGGCTTTGGGGGATTAAGTCATCCTAAAAGACATATTTATTATATTTTTGACCATGCTGAACAAAATGGCTATCTCAAAATTTTGATCGGGGGACTTTGGAAAAAAATTAGCTTGGGAGGAGGTCTAGTTACCCTCCATTTTTTTTCACTTAAAAATGGAACTAGAACTTTTATTTTCTGTTCAAATGAGCCCTCCAACGATATTCTAGGACCATTGGGTTGATACGATCATCCCTGGGAAAAAAAAATAAAAAATAAATAAACACGCATCTTTCTTCTGGCAAAAAATACAAAATTCCACATTTGTGCAGATAGGAGCTTGAAACCTCTACAGTAGGGTTCTTTGATACGCTGAATCTGATGGTGTGATTTTGATTAAGGTTCTATATCAATTAGGGGGTGTTTCCCCCTTTTTTCGAAAATCAGGCAAATTTCCTCAGGCAAAATAACTTTTGATCAGTAAGACTAAACTTGATGAAACTTATATATCTGAAATCAGAATTAGAATCTGATTCTTTGATGTATCTATTTGTATCGAAATTCCTTTTTTTGAGTTTCGGTTACTATTGAGCCGGGTCGCTGCTTACTTACAGTTCGTTACCACGAACTCTTTGATTAGAGCTATGTTTTTTTGTCCACTTACCATTTGAAACAAGTCTACAGCCTAGGTAACCACTGACAGCCTAGGTATATTGACAGGGATAGCTCTGGGATTGACAAGGGGAATTTTCTACGGGAGAAATTCTCTATGGGGGATTTTTCTGTGCAGAGAATTTCTTTTGGTGAGGGGGAGATTACCGGTAAAAAATTTTCACATAGAGGGAGGATGAGTTTCGGTGTGATTTGAAAAAGATAAGACATTAAATTAAAAAACAAGTCTTTTGCAAAGACTTGTTTCCAGGGGAACCGTCTGCATGAGATTTTCCAGCGGAAATTTTCAGCGAGGATGGAATCTTTCAGGCTGAATTTTCTAGCAGGTGTTCTATACCGGAGAAATTTTCCATAGGGAAATTTTGTTTGGGAGGGGGATTTTTCTTGGAGGGCGGGGGTTCGATTTCTCGGCCTTATTTGAAAATAATCAGAAATTAAATAAGTAAACAACTTTTTTTTAGTTTTTTTTTTAAATAAGGAAACAAGCTGAAGTTTGACTTTTGTCAATACAGCATAGATTAGAAATATTCCCAGAAATCAAGAGGGATTAAATATAAATTTTACATTTTAGATACCTTTTTAAGGTTTGTTTTTACTATGTTTTAATTATATAGTTAAAAATACTGACACTTATTTAGAAAGCGGTAAGTGTATTGCGAAAACAGATACGCTATACCCGGTACTTATATGAGACGCTGTATTAAAATAGGCATTGCAAAAGGTTTCTAACTCCGGGAACTATATTTGAACTTTAGTTTTTTGGGGTTTAGGGGACTAAAACTACCTAGGTTGGGTTAGGTTACGTATTTAATATATGCTAAGCTTTACTCTCACCCCCCCTAATGTGCCAATATATAGCCCAAATTTGTTTCTGAACCATTATATTTTCATCCTACTTTGTTTTATTTCATTAGCTTTAACGAAACTTCACTTTTCACGCACTTACCGCTTTATACATAAGTAACAAAATATTTTTTTAAAATAACCCCCCTCCCGAACAAAAGTTCTGGATACAGCCCTTAGAACTAGGACTTCTGTTGGGGGGTATTTTTTCCAACTTTGTTAGTGGGCCTTTTCAAGTTATTTTAGGACTCAGTCCCTCCCCAAAAGCACCACTCCAGGGTCACTTCTGGTCCCTGGTCCACCAAGGTTTGTGATATTTTGATTAAATTACGTTTGTAAACCAGTCTGACAGTTCACTTGCTGTTTTAGTAATTTATAGCTTAGTCTAGTTACGTCACCGGGTTTTTTCACATCACTTCCTTAAGTGCAAAAAAGCTGTTATTTTGCTTCCTTAATTACCAGTAGCTTCCTTTCCAAATGGGTTTCTTGCTCCCCATAAGTCATGAAAATATAGAATAATGATAATCAAACAATAACACAAGCTATATTATTTTATTCGGCTATATATCTCCTATTAATTACCTGTTTTGTTTTTATCCCTTCCCCCCTGAAATAATTCATGTGCTAAGTTGCTCTCTTTCGCGGACCAAGAAAACGTGACCAATCAGGGAACAATGAGTCATCTTTTGTTACTCAATTATCGTCATTCGGGGAAGCAAATCAAAGGAATCCAATTAAGACAATTATCGTGTTGACTCATTCTTATGAAATGTTCACATATAATTAGCCGATATATTCCAGTAGATTTGAAAGATTTAAAAATAAAAACATTTTAAAGCCCAGGAGAAAATGAAAATGTGAAAGGGGAAAGGACATTACCTGATGCTAAATTAGTGCCATCTATGATATCCAACAATCGCCATATTAACAAAAATTGTTAAAAAGAACTAATGAAAGTAGACTGATCGTAAATATATAGAAATAAATTTCCTGAATATTTTAGAAACTTTTGGATTTATTAACGTCATACAAGAGAGAATGTTTAAAATATATTTTGTTTTCAGTAGAATACTCCACGAGGACAATTCCCCAGGGTGAAAATTTTCACACACTTTAAAGTTTTAAAAAAATAAAAGTAATTAATGCAGGGGGGAGGGAATTTCTCACGGTTAGAATATTCCGGGGAAAAGTTCCTTAGAGGGTGAGGGTTTCTACAAGGGGAGAGTTTCTTTGAATTTTTGTTTCGTTTGACTTTTCTTTCATTCGTAGTCAATTATATTGTTTTGCTTTCTTACTGATTGTTATTTCTTTTGGCTTTAGTTTTTATTTAATAATTCATGGTAGTTTATACTCGCTTCGCTAAAGAGTGAAATTAAAACAAAAAAATTTACTGAAAGCAGGGAGCAACAGTGAAACTTAAGACGGACACAAATTGTTCGATGTATGAGGAGGGGTGCGCCCTTCTCAGCCTCTCCCTTGTTTATGGTAAAGTTGTATAGTGCTTTAAAACAAGCTTCTTATTCAAATTAAACGGTCCTTGTGTTTGAACAGTTGTTCTTAATGAATTAGAAAAGTCAAGTTAAAGTCAAACTTTAGTATACTAAAGTCAAACTTTAGTATAAAGAACAATAGGGTCAGGTGGCGCAGTCCCCCTCATATACGAAATACCTTTTGTTCGTTTCTAGTTTTAATGTTATTCCTTTCTTTCAGTTGCAAAGGCTTGTTTTTGTTTAATATAATTTCTTGCCCTTTTTCAAATCATGTCGAGGCCTTACGAGTAGAGTAGTACCTTACACTTTGGGGAGACGTATAGCCACTACTCTTTTCTTCCTTATTAGTTTAATATCATGAAGAAGGTTTAACGGTGATTCCGTAGATATGATAGTTTGGATGCTATGGAAGCTCTAAACCTTTTCAAAGAGAGTGAGTATTCCCTCACAATGTCGTATAGATTTGCTTGATGTCCTAGGAATTACTATGCTATTTGCTTGAGACCATAGGACCATACTATTTGCTTAATGCTCTACACCTTTTCAAAGAGAGTGAGTAGAACCTGTCAAAGAGTTTGATAGCCTCTAGCTTAAAGGCATCTCATCGAGTTTGATTACGAATGCAACATGTCTAGAATTGATGGCATATGCTGTTGAATCATTTACCAAAAAATAACTCTTTTTGCAAAAAGGGATAAGGGATTCGCGAATTGGACTCTATGGACGATATTAATTAATGTTTGAACAATAGGACCGTGAATGATTCTAATTAGTGATTGGATCGTATGAAGATGGAGAAAAAGGGTTAAAGTGATAAGCAGTTAAGGTAACCCTGAAGAGCATGTTAACTCATAGCTTATTTATGATAAATTTGGAATAATATCAATCTATGGAAATGGTTAACGATGATGAAAATGGTCTTATGACTTGACCTAGCTTTACTTCTTCGATGTTTTCTGTATAATACACAAGTGGCGTTTGAACAGTGTTGCCAATTTAAAATGAATTTAACGTTATAGTATACTGAAAAGTTGATACTAAGAGAGATGTAGATAGAAGAAAAGAATTTTAATAATTGCTAGCTTTACTTCTTCGATATGTTCTGTATAATACACAAGTGGTGTTTGGACAGTGTTGTCAATTTAAAATAGAGTTTAACGTTATAGTATACTAAAAAGTTGATACTAAGAGAGATGTAGATGGCAAGAAAAGAATTTTAATAATGAAATTCAGAACAAACCTTATAAACCCTTGCAAATCAAGCAGTAAGGTGTATGCAAGTACGAACCATCAAGTATCATAAGCACCAATGACCCTAACCACCAGAGACCTTAACCCCCCAAAGGTCCCCTATCCCCAAACTCGAAGGGCACCCCCTCCCTCCAACTTTTTGCCCCCCCCCCCCATTTCAGTTTTATTTTTTTTGAAGTTTTTTTGATTTTTTTATTATTATTTTTTAACATGATATATTTTTTCAACTTTTTTTACATGTCTTCGAATGAGATGAAACATACTTAAAACAAAACAAAAATCACAATTAATGTTTGTAGTAGCACTTTTTTCTATTGGAGTAAAAAAATTTTTTGACCAAAATTATTCAACTTTTTTTTACGTATCTTAAAATGACATAAAATATGCTTATGGCTCTAACAATTCTACTCTATGCTTGCTCAGAGACACGATGCGGCTTTCCCACTGGTACTTTATGGTGGGTTGTCGACACTATCTAGTTTATTGCATGTATTAAATCAGTATTTTTTACGCAGTGGGACGATAAGCACATAAGTCATATCTTTAAAAAAATTGAAGATGGAGCACTCTAATAAAGTTTGTTCACATGCCAATTTTATTGTAGCATTGAATGCCGACAAGGAAAAGTATTTAAACTATTAAATAAGTACAAGTGAAACACTATTGGAAATGTATGCATGCATTGTCATGACAGTAAGGAATTAAATTTCTTTGGAGTACCGAAAAAATTCAACTCTTATGTTGGTGGATATGCAAGATTGAGATCTCCAGAGATGATTGCACTCAAAGAGAATGTCAACATAAAAATAATCGTTGATGATAGAGGACAACTCCTTGCTACTGTTGCAGGTAACACATTACCTGCTGATACATCCTATCGTCAGCTTTCGGGTATTAGCATTCAAAGGAAGATCAAAAAACGAAAGGCCTACTTTTCTACGTGCCGAAACTGTTACCTGCGCAAAAACAATGTGATAATAGACAGTGAAATTGCCAGAAAAATAAAAAGGGCAATGGCAGAAAATATCACTATGGAATATAAAGATGAATCGATGAAAAACAAAGTACCAGCAAACGCTACTGCCATTGATCAAACACTCAATGAACCAAATAATACCAAAGATGAAAAGCATATTGAGCCTGTCGATGACACACCAGTAGAAGTTGTGAATGACTCAAAATGGAATAATAATGATTCTATTGATTACGAATAAAGAGAAGACAATAGCTATAATATCAAGAGAGAATATTGTGAACTATTTTATGGAATAGATTCAAAATGTCCAAAGTTGCTTATTGATATTAATAATGTATCATAATATGTTTTTCCATTAATATTCTACATAGCATTATTTCATTGAAAATATGTTATGCATTACCTTGTTATGAGTTCATTTGTTTCAAATTATGCTAGCATATCAAATGCTGAGAATGACCATTACAACATCGGAGATGTAAGAAAAGAAATTTTCATACGTATATTGTCAGACACATGGAATAACATTGACAAAATCTAGGTATCAGAATGAATAAATTCTTTATCAACATCCGTTGTTGAATATTTCATTATGAAAAAATTGTAAATAAGTAAGTAAGTAAGTAAAAAACTTTCTTGAATTCACCTCTTGGATACACAATACAGAAATTTAATTCAGGAAATTATGAGAAAAAAATTGAACAAATTCTTTATTGACATTCATTATCTATTGAAGTCGCTTCCTGTACAGACAATACAGCAATTTCACAAAATCTAAGTATAAGAGTGATTAAATTCTGTATCAACATCCATTTCTCGGATACATAGGAAAAAGTTGACAAAATCTAAGTGTTAGAGTGAATAAATTTTTTTATCAACATCTTTTGTCAGATATATCGGATAAAATTGACAGAATCGAAGTGTCAGAGTGAATAAATTTTTCTATCAACATCCTTTGTCAGATACATCAAATAAAATTGACAAAATATAATTTTCAGAATGAATAAATGCTTTAACAACATCCTTTATCAGATATGTCGGCTAAAATTGACAAAATCTAAGTATCAGAGTTACTAATTTATATATCAACATCCTTTTCTCGGATAAATCGGATAAAATTGACAAATTTTAAGTGTTAAAGTGAATAAATTTTTTTCATCGACATCCTTTGACAGATACATCGGATAAAATTGACAAAATCTAATTATCAGAATGAATAAATTCATTATCAACATCCTTTGTCGGATATGTCAGATAAAATTGACAAAATCCAAGTATCAGGGTGAATAATTTTTTTTAACAACATCCTTTGCCAGATACATCGAATAAAATTGATAAAATATAAGTGTCAGAGTGAATAAATTTTTCTATCAACATCCTTTGTCAGATACATCAAATAAAATTGACAAAATCTAAATTTCAGCACGAATAAATGCTTTAACAATATCCTTTATCGGATATGTCGGATAAAATTGACAAAATCTAAGTATCAGAGTGACTAAATTCTATATCAACATTCTTTTCTCGGATACAAAGGATAAAATTGATAAAATATAAGTTTCAGTTTGAATTAATTTTTTTATCAAATCCTTTTGTCAGATACATCAAATAAAATTGACAAAATCTAAATTTCAGAATGAATAAATTCATTATAAACATCCTTTGTCGGATATTTCTTATAGAATTGACAAAATCTAAGCATCAGAGTGAATAATGTTTTTTAACAACAGTGAATAATGTTTTTTTAATGTTTTTTTAACATTATTAATTAATTAATAATGTTTTTTAAAAAACAATGTTTTTTGCCAGATATATCGAATAAAATTGATAAAATATAAGTTTCAGATCGAATAAATTTTTTTCAATCAACATCCTTTGTCAGATACATTAAATAAAATTGACAAAATCTAAATTTCAGAACGAATAAATGCATTAACAATATCCTTGATCGGATATGTCGGATAAAATTGACAAAATCTAAGTATCAGAGTGACTAAATTCTATATCAAAAGGATGTTAATAAAAAATATTTATTCACTCTAACACTTAGATTCTGTCAATTTTATCCTATGTATCCCAGAAAGGGATGTTGATATATAATTTAGTCACTGATACTTAGATTTTGTCAATTTTATCCGACATATCCGATAAAGGATGTTGTTAAAGCATTTATTCATTCTGAAATTTAGATTTAGTCAATTTTATTTGATGTATCTGAAAAAGGATGTTTATAAAAAAAATTTATTCACTGACACTTATGTTTTATCAATTTTAGTCGATGTATTTGGCAAAGGATGCTGTTAAAAAAAATTATTCACTCTGATACTTAGATTTTGTCAATTTTATCCAACATAACCGACAAAAGGATGTAGATAATGAGTTTATTTATTCTGAAATTTAGATTTTGTCAATTTTATCCGATGTATCTGCCAAAGGATGATAAAAAAATTATTCACTCTAACACTTACAATTTGTCAATTTTATCCTATTTATCCTATTATCCTAGTTGATAAAAAAATTATTCACTCTAACACTTACAATTTGTCAATTTTATCCTATTTATCCGAGAAAAGGATGTTGATACAGAATTTAGTCACTCTGATACTTAGATTTTGTCAATTTTATCCGACATATCCGATAAAGGATGATGTTAAAGCATTTATTCATTCTGAAATTTAGATTATGTCAATTTTACTGGATGTATCTGATAAAGGATGTTCATAAAAAAAATTATTAATTCAGACATTTATATTCTATCAATTTTATTCGGTGTATCTGGCACATGATGTTGATAAAAAAAATTATTCACTCAGATAATTAGATTTTGTCAATTTTATCCGACATATCCGACAAAGGATGTTGATAATGAATTTATTCATTCTGAAATTTAGATTTTGTCAATTTTATTTGATGTATCTGACAAAGGATATTGATAATGCATGTATTCATTCTGAAATTTAGATTTTGTCAATTTTATTTGATGTATCTGACAAAAGGATGTTGATAAAAAAATTTATTCACACTGACACTTAGAATTTGTCAATTTTATCCAATGTATCCGAGAAAAGGATGTTGATATAGAAGTTAGTCACTCTGATACTTAGATTTTGTCAATTTTATCCGACATATCTGATAAAGGATGTTGTTAAAGTATTTATTCCTGCTGAAATTTAGATTTTGTCAATTTTATTTGATGTATCTGACAAAGGATGTTGATAGGAAAATTTTTTCACTCTGAAAATTATATTTTATCGATTTTATTCGATTTATATGGCAAAAGATGTTGTTTAAAAAAAATTATTCACCCTGATACTTGGATTTTGTCAATTTTATCCGACATATCCGACAAAGGATGTTGATAATGAATTTATTCACTCTGATACTTAGATTTTGTCAATTTTATCCGATGTATCTGGCAAAGGATGTTGATAAAAAAACATTATTCACTCTCACACTTAGAATTTGTCAATTTTATCCTATGTATCCGAGAAAAGGATTTTGATATAGAATTTATTCACTCTGATGCTTAGATTTTGTCAATTTCAGCCGACATATCCGATAAAGGATATTGTTAAATCATTTATTCATTCTGAAAATTAGATTTTGTCAATTTTATTTGATGTATCTGACAAAGGATATTGATAGAAAAATTTATTCACTCTGACACTTAGATTTTGTCAACTTTTTCCTATGTATCCGAGAAATGGATGTTGATATAGAATTTAATCACTCTTATACTTAGATTTTGTGAAATTGCTGTATTGTTTGTATAGGAAGCGACTTCAATAGATAATGAATGTTAATAAAGAATTTGTTCAATTTTTGTCATAATTTCCTGAATTAAATTTCTGTATTGTGTATCCAAGAGGTGAATTCAAGAAAGAGTTTTTTACTTACTTACTTACTTATTTACAATTTTTTCATAATGACATCCAAAAACGGATGTTGATAAAGAATTTATTCATTCTGATACCTAGATTTTGTCAATATTATCCCATGTGTCAGACAATAGATGTATGCAAATTTCTTTTCTTACATCTCCGATTTTTTAATCGACATTCTAAACGTTTGATATGCTAGCATACTCTAAAAATAATGAACACATAACAATGTAATGCATAATATATTTTTAATGAAATAATGCCATGTAGAATATTAATACAAAAATATATTATGATACATTATTAATATCAATGATCAACTTTGGACATTTTGAATCTGTTCCATAAAATAGTTCACAATGTTCTCTCTTGATATTGTAGCTATTGTCTTCTCTTAGTTCGTAATCAGTAGAATAATCATTATTGTATTTTGAGTCATACACAACTTTTACTGGCGTGCCATCGACAGGCTCAATATGCTTTTCGTCTTTGGTATTATTTGGTTCATTGACTGTTCGATCAATGGCAGTAACGTTTGCTGGTACTTTGTTTTTCATCGATTCATCTTTATATTCCACAGTGATATTTTCTGCCATTGCCCTTTTTATTTTTCTGGCAATTTCACTGTCTATTTTCACATTATTTACATCCTTTTCTCGGATATATAGTGTACCATTGAAGAATTTATATTGTAGTAATGGAAAAGATTTGCTCGTGGCGATAGAGATTTCTCCTATAGCGCCACTTATAGCGCTGGTCTCAATTAATGAGAGAAAATTGAATATGTAGACATACAAATGTGGCTTCTTCTTTCTTGAGCTATCTGGAGATCGGATTCCTTTGGGAGCATTAACCTTGGAGACTGGCGAACTAGTTACCTATTATCGGACTAGACTCAGACATACGAGAGAAACGAACACATATAAAAAGACAATAGATTTATTAGACTTACATGCTTAGTTGTACAGCAACGGGTCACTTCAATGACAATAAATGGTGACCGAGATTATTTGCGGTACTACTCGTTTTAAATCCAACTACATATTAAAATTAAAAAGCACATTTACCCCACTCCCAACCTCAGTTCCTTTGACCTGTTCCCTAGGAACTTCCTACCATTGGATCATATGTACCAAGTACATAAATCTTCGTCCAATAATCTCTTTAAGATATTTTAGATGATTCAGGAGTCCACACAGTTTTTTTGATTTTTACATTTCCTTAGAAATTTTATAGCATTTTGCTATTTTTTTTGCTACAATTATCTTAGCGAAATTCGAACGACTAGCGCCGTTGTCTGACTGAAGCTAGAAATGCAATTTCTCTTTTATGCTGATTAAGGACTTTTCATTTTTGCAACTAGATTTAGCTTAATTATAAGAAATCAGAATTATCTTTAGAAAGGAACTTTATTTTGGTATTTTAAATATATCACATTTTACTGATGGTACATATCACCCGTCCCATGAAATAATGACACCCCGTCATTAGTTACTGCCCATCAGGAGTTTTAAAAATTTTCAATTATTTTTCTTATTTTATTTTACATCCCTATTTAAAATTCATCTACCGTACTAAGATTAATTTTGGTTCTATGTTAGATACTATATTAAAGATTTTTTTTTTCTATATCTAAAACTTATTTCTTTCACATTTACAATAAGGTTGGGACTATTCTACTTTTACATTAGTTTTTTTTTTTGATTTTGCTGTCTATATTACGGATTACATACTATCTACACTACGTTAAATGAATAACATAATAATATTACACCTAATTCTACTTGTGGTACATACATGAATGATTTATAACATACAATATTTGGTTCAATATATTCACTGATGACATTAAAACAGTTTCACTATTGAGATTTTTGAATTGTCAACGTTATTAGGAAGTAACACATTTAGCTTCACATCTATTCATCACCTTTCGTGTCCTTAGTGTACTACACCCTTCTGTTTTAAATTATCGTCCTTCACTCCTTTTGTCCTGGCATAAATTTTGAAGCACATGAGTTATGGTTTCTTCATGGAACAGTTCGAGTCTAGTTGTCTTCACACGGTAAGTTTTCCTTAATAGTCAACTGGGAAATGACCGTTAAATATCGATCGAATAGTCAACTGGGAAATGAGTCTTCCCACTACAGGTGTTGGTGTTTTTTTTTCTTCTCAGCATACCATTTTAAAGGATTTTTGAGGCAAATAGAGAATGTATTCTCACTTAAAATTGTTCATTTGTGCCTTTTGAAACGGATTGTCGTCATTTTATAGTGACTCTCTTAATATATTGTCTTTCAATTCAAATTCGAAACTCTTCAAATATCGTTTGACTTCTAACATCGTTTATCTTGTACTGCTCGATGTGGTTCTTGGAATTAAACTTCAAATTGTCTTTAACTTCAGTTTCAAATATCTTCAAATGTCTTTAAGTATCATTTAACTTCAAATATCGTTAAATATCGTTTATCTTGTTCTGATCGATCTGGTTCTCAGAATTAAACTTCAAATTGTCTTTAACTTCAGCTTCAAATATCTTCAAATGTCTTTAAGTATCATTTAACTTCAAATATCGTTAAATATCGTTTATCTTGTGCTGATCGTTGGAGTTCTCAGAATTTTTGTGATTATATAGTTCGTTAAAGCAATTGATACTGAGGTTCAAATATAGTGTTACCTGATATGTAATATACTTCACGGTCGAAGAAATGATGGTCAAAGGTAACTGTTGTTTTCGTTGACGAAGCTGGGATGAAAGTTGCCTGGAGTTATGGTGAGTACTCTTCGTTGGTTGAGATATGATGAAAATAGATGCTACTGGGTCGTATCTGT